>NC_028458.1:4472861-4545246 GCF_000263155.2 Setaria italica
TTGTTTTCTTTTTTATTAAGGCTGAGTTACTCTTTTTTTTCTTTTCGTATTTTTTACCCAGGTTCCTTCCGCTTCCTTTTTTGTTTCGTTTTGTTTCATTTTTTAACTATTTTGTTCTTCCGTGACTTCCTCAAATGTATTTTTTATTTTTAAACTTTTCTATTTTCTATTTTTCTTTTTTCTCTTTCGTATTTTTTCTTTTCTTTTTTATTTGAAGTTATTTCTTACTCCTTTTCCATTTGTTTTTCCTTATCTTTCTTTTCTTTATTTATTAATTTATATTTTGGTTTTATTTTGTAACTTTCTATTTATTTATTGATCAATTTATTTATTACTTCACTTCTTCAAAAAATTTATTTTATTTATATGCCAACTTGTTCTACATGCATCAAAATAATTTATTTATAATACAGATGTATGCTCTCTATATAAAATTATCTATTCAAATGTATATACATTTTGTTCATGTTTATAGATTTATTTTTTCATGATGTTATAATATTTGTTTGCTTTATATACTAAATTGTTGGATAGTAAGAATAATTTGTTCACTTTATAAACTAAATTGTTTGACGGTGTTATAATATTTGTTGGTGATGTTAATTATTTATTCTCAATCTAAATTACTAGACTGTAATAATAACTAGTTTGCTTGTGGTTCTAATTTTTTAGATTGATTTGATAGCCATGCTAAATAATTTTTTGAGTTTTGTAGACTAAGTTGTTCGACGTTATGGTTTTGCTAAATAATATTTGTTCGTTTTATAAACTGAATTGAATTGTTCAAAAGTAAAAATATTTTTACCAAAATATTTTGTCGTGGTGTTGTAATATTTGATCATCATATAAACTCATTTTTCTGTATAATAACTAGTTTGCTTGTGGTTCTAATTATTTAGAATAATTTGTTCTAAATTATTTTTTTAGTTCTGCAGACTAAGTTGTTCGATGATGTGGTCTATTTATTCATGATGTTTAGTTTTTTGTCCTATGCAATCAAATGTTCATGACGCACAATTTTTTTTCGCATTATACCCTCTTTTTTCATCATGTTTAATTTTTTTTCAAAAAGTTAGCCATTTGTTCGTGATGTTTAATCATTTGTTAGGAGTTAGAACTAATGAATCCATATTCAAAAATATTTTTATAAAATATTATCGAAACATAATGGTGCAATTAAATTTTAATTTTTATGTTCGATTTATTAGTTATTATTTTTTTAGTTTACCGATTCGTATGCATGTTGGTCACTTATCATTTTTACCTTTATTTTCTTTATACTAATTATGCATGTACCGATAGAAGATGACGGCAGCAGAACTGTCGCCTTCGGCGACACCTAGAAACGCTCCCTGAATTGTTCTCGCTGCAGTTGGACTTGGTCGAGACCTCTTGTTGGGCCGAAGCCCATCACGTGGAGTGTGGAGCGCCGCCTGGGATTTGATGGCCGTTGGTTCGGCAGCTGACGGCGTAGATGGGTGACTGCACTCTGAAGTCGTGGAGGTTGACGTTAGAGGATCTGACCTCTGCACACGCAAAGCGTCCTCCCCCTGCCTGCTCCTGCATGCTAAACTAGGCCCGATGGTCCCACAGGATTAAAAAAGGGAAAAGTTGATTGCCTAGGCCAGCCCATAAGTCCCGAGCCTTTTCACGTACACTCTCGGCCCACACACGCTGCAAAAAGGCCCAGCCTCCCTCCCGGCGGGCTGCTGACCCTGCGACGCCGTTCGCCTCCTGCCTGATCGCGTTCCTCCTGTGCCGCCGGCCGGTCGCCGCGCCAACGCATCGCCAGAAGCCCAGCAGCGGCGCCGCCGGCCGGGTCCCGCTGCCGCGTCTGTTGCGGCAGCGAACGGCGGTCAGGACGGCTTCGCGGCTTGTCGGCTCGGCCCGACGAATCCGCAGAAAGATCAGCAGCCCAATCGGGAAAATCCGGTCTCGCTCGCCTCCTCACTTCACCCCACTTGTGTGCCGCGCGCGCGACACGACGCCTTATCCACATCACCGGCCACTCTTTTCCGCGCGGGCAACGGCAGGAAGATGACGAAGCCAGCACTCCCTCGCCGCTCGCGCTCGGGGTCTTCCTTCCCGCCACGCCCACGACGCGATGCCGTCCCCCGCGTCTTATCTCCTCATAAACCCCGCCAAGCCCTCCTCCTTCCGCCGCCTCCCGCCCCCGCCGCCGTCCCCGCGCCTACCCACCCGCCGGCTCCATGTCTCCTGCGACGCGCCGCGGGGGAGTGGTAGGAGCGGCGGCGTTGGTGGGAGGCGGGAGACCATCCCGGCCGGCGCCAGCAAAGCTAAGAAGCAGATAGTCTTCTTCGACGCAGCGCCGCCGGTGTCGCAGCCGCAGCCGCAGCAGGGCGGGAGCGTCGTTGAGAAGGGGGAGAGCGAGAAACCGACCAAGGAAGGCAGCGGCAACGCGGCGCTGTCGTTGCTGAGGAGGGCGACGAAGAAGACGCTCGCGGCGCTGTCCAACCTCCCGCTTGCCATCTCCGAGATGTTTACCATCGCCGCTCTCATGGCCCTGGGTACCGGCTGCCGACTGTGACTTGAATTTTTTTTTCTTTTGCTGTCGATGCTTCTCGAATTCCCTTATATGACACTGGCATTGCGAACTTCGGCAACCGCAGGCACGGTGATTGACCAGGGAGAGGCGCCGAGCTACTACTTCGAGAAGTTCCCGGAGGACAACCCGGTGTTCGGCTTCATCACGTGGAGGTGGATCCTGACGCCCGGGTTCGACCACATGTTCTCCTCGCCGGTCTTCCTCGGCCTTCTAGCGCTCCTCGCGGCGTCCCTCATGGCCTGCACCTACACGACCCAATTGCCCATGGTAAAGGTTGCAAGAAGGTAAGGTCTTGCTATTGTACATGCCACTGCTTGCTAGGCCGATCAGAGAAGCACATGTGAGACATCAATTGCTGGTGTGTTGTTGCAGATGGTCGTTCACGCATTCAGGAGAAAGAATCCGGAAGCAGGAGTTTGCGGACTCTCTTCCCCGAGCATCCATACAGGATTTGGGAGTTATCTTGATGGGTGCCGGATATGAGGTGATCGTCACCTCTGGAACTTGATCGCTCCAATTTCCGTTATTGCCTCCTTGGCATTTGCATTAGGTGTGTTTGATCTGTTGCAGGTATTCACCAAGGGGCCTTCTTTGTATGCCTTTAAAGGGCTGGCTGGTCGGTATGCACCTATCGGCGTGCATTTAGCGATGCTTTTCATCATGGCTGGAGCCACACTTAGTGCGACAGGAAGTTTCAAAGGCTCCGTCGATGTGCCTCAAGGGCTGAATTTTGTTATAGGAGATGTGATGAAACCCAGAGGGGTCCTCTCTGTTGCGCCAGATGTTTTCAATACTGAAGTTCATGTCAACCGGTTCTACATGGAGTACTATGATAGTGGAGAGGTGGTCTCCTTGCTCAGCATTTTCAAACCTTTTGTGCAGTTATGTGCACTAGATTGATTGGCAAGCAAATATTGTTGGATTTCCAGGTATCGCAATTTTATAGCGATCTTTCACTTTTCAACCTTGATGGTAAAGAAGTGATGAGGAAGACTATCAAAGTGAATGATCCCCTGAGGTATGGAGGAATTACTATCTACCAAACAGACTGGGGATTTTCAGCATTGCAAGTGAAGAAAAATGGCGAAGGACCTTTCAATTTGGCCATGGCCCAGTTGAAGCTGAATGGCGATAAGAAGCTCTTTGGAACGTTCTTGCCACTTGAAGACTCGAACGCTTCAAACCCGAGTGTCAAAGGAATGTATGTTTAATGTTTCCTTCATCTAGTTTAAATAACAAAACTGAGCCATTTACATGTGTCATTACATTTCTGTCTTGCCTACCTGATGATTTGTAGATCGATGCTTGCTCGTGATCTGCAGTCTATTGTGCTGTATGATCAAGATGGTAAGTTTGTAGGAGTTCGTCGGCCAAGCTCAAAACTCCCCATTGAGATCAATGGTAATGAAATACTCATTGAAGATGCTATTGGCAGTACTGGACTGGATCTTAAGGTAAGGCCTATAGATCCATTGCTTTACTTTGATCCTGGATGCATTTTCTCTTGTTTGTTAATATCATTAACTGTGACTTTTCTTTTCCATTCTATTAGACTGATCCAGGAGTTCCTATTGTTTATGCTGGATTTGGTGCACTCATGTTAACGACTTGCATTAGCTATCTTTCACACTCTCAGGTATTGCATATGCCTAATTGTTTGCCATAGTCCTTGTACACAAAAGTGTCCCAATCGGCTTACTATCACACATTTTGGTCTACTTTCTGTGGCTCTAGATATGGGCATTGCAAGATGGAAGTACAGTAGTTGTTGGAGGGAAGACAAATCGAGCCAAGCTTGAATTTTCTGAAGAGATGAACCGGTTGCTTGATAAAGTGCCAGAGTTGATCGGTGCCAATGAGAATGTAGTAGATAGCAAATCGACTGCCACATGAAAGCATTTTTTTCTTCAGTTGAGATTGCTGAAGACGCAGATGGCGACTCAGGTGAACTGAAGCTTGAATTCGCAGAATGGTGCCTTCGAGAACAGAAAATTTCATACTGTCTTTCAGTAGAAGGTAGTACATGCTGCAATTGGACTCAGCACAGTGTCGAGTCAGAAGATCGCTGTACAAGTTTCATGCTCGTAAAGCCTTCTGTTGTTGCTGCTGCAAAGAAACTAAACTGATAGCTTATTGTATTGCTATAGAAAAAAGTGGAAAACTGTAACCTTGCTTCTGTAACTGAATTTTTTTTGCGGAGCACGTTTCAAGAATGCAATAGGGAGTCATTCAGATTCACATCAGACGCTTGATCGTTCTTGAGATCTGTGTGGACAAATTCCTCCATTGCATAGGATGCAGATTCCATTCCATTCATGTCCTTACTGAGTTACTGTTGTGGTCGGTGTGGTGAACTTGGGTGTCAACTGTTTGTCAGTCTGTTGGTCCATCAAATTGGGTAGCATCCAATGTTTTCTTCATTCTGGTCAAACACCAGGATGAACCAAAACTAACAGGAAAGATTCTTCTGCCGGTCCTCTTCGATGCCCGAACCCAATGATGAGTTTCAGGTGGGTCATTTGTCAGTAAGTAAACAGCCAGTAGCATCTACTGCCATGTGGTGATGCCGCACAAACATGTGGCATAGGCAATCCCGATGTTCAAGTTGTTGGCAACCTCCATCTCCATGAGAGGCACATGGAAGCTCTGCATTTGAAAAACCCATGCCCAATCTTGAGTGGTAATGTGGTATCGAGATTGCTGATTTCCTCTGCTCCCCGAAAGATGGCCAGATCTCTCTTGGAATTTCAGTATCTTCACTGGAAATCTGAACTTGACACTTGAAGATTGCAAGATCAAGAACAATCATTTTCGACTCCAAGATGATTGCATTTCTAGTTTCAGATCTCTTCTCATTTTGTTTCGGAAAAAAAATCTTCTCAGTTCTCTCTCTCCCCGAAAGTGTAAAGACATAGTAGACATGCCATATGCCATGTCTGCATTCTGCAAAGATCACTGCCTCGCTGCATCGCTTGTCTTGCCGGCAGCTTCTGAATGCCTGCAAACACTGAATTTTTCAGTGAAATTAAATCTGACCCATCACTCGTCAAGGCGCTCCCAAAACTGGAAATTCAAATGCTGAACCACCGCCGGGATCTGGAAGCCCATAACTAAATCACGGATTCCGAGATATCGTTGTTCGGTGGGCGGCGGCGCGGGGATCGTGAGCACATGATTACCTTGTCTGATGGGAGTTAGATAATGCCAAGCTGACAGTATCTGATGGGAAGGTAGTTGCGACGCCCAGCTAACTCCTCATCACGACCGGTCAAACCTCACACAAAGATGCATGGCATGAGCCGCAGCTTCTTCTTCGCATCGCTAGCTGCAGGCAGCAGCTGACCTGCGCGGCTATAAAAGGAGGCCGCTGCACTTAGTTCTCGTATACCTGCACTGCAAAGTGAAGTGACACTGACACAAGCGAAGCGTTCAGGACTATAGATTCCTGGTTGTTGCAAGAGTAGAGTTGTGAGATCAAGCACAGCAATGGCGAAGAGGCTGTCAAGCAAACGGAGCTTCAGGCTGCCGTTCATGTGCGGGCAGTCGGACGTGGCCAGCCCGCGCGGCGCGGCCGTGACGCGGCCGTCGTCGTCGTCGTTCGGCAGGGGGTCCGGGTCCAGCTCCAGCTCCAGCTCCAGCAGCAGGCACTGCGAGCTGCAGCGGATCTTCCAGCACTTCGACCGGGACAACGACGGCAAGATCTCCGGCGCCGAGCTGCGCGCCTTCTTCGTGTCCATGGGCGACGACATGCCGGCGTCGTGCGGCGACGGCGGCGGCTACATGCTGGACTTCGCCGGGTTCGTGGCGCTGATGGAGAGGGAGGGCGGGCAGGAGGAGGACCTGCGGCGGGCGTTCGAGGTGTTCAACGCCGTGGAGTCCGCGGGCAGGATCACCGCCAGGGGCCTGCAGAGGGTGCTCGCCCAGCTCGGCGACAAGCGCTCCGTCGCGGACTGCGAGGCCATGATCCGGGCCTATGACGTCGACGGCGATGGCGGCCTCGATTTCCACGAGTTCCAGAGGATGATGAGCTAACTGAAACCGGCTTACATAGTCAGGGCTGAGAGCCTTCAGCCTTTCAGAGCCCTGAAGAATGAAAGGGTTTGTTCATAAGTCTGCATCCAGATGAGCCAGTGAAAGTTGCTACTAGGCAAAGGAGGCATATACTCCTGGATGATCTCCTGCTTGCCTGAAGCAATTTGCTGCCTCATCTTGTGTTGTTTGGTGTGTCCCACCAGTGTATCAGTAAAGTTGCAATTGATCCTTTTTTCCAAGTACTGCTATTTGTTCAGAAGTACTTCAAATAATCTCTCTTTTATTTTCCAGAAGTTTAATTGTGCAGGTATTTTTTTTTCAGTGATCTAGCACTTGGATTCAAATAGGTCACGCGTTTCTTATGTGGAAATGATCAAAGCACTTGGACTCAGCAGGAAGTGGCATTGTAGCTCAATATCGCTATTGGGCAAGCATAGTGTCAACATTGGCACATGAAAACCTATATGTTTTCACTTTAGAAGAACACATCTCTCTGCAAAATCTTTACAATTGCATCAAAGGCATTGAGTTTGTACATAAGATCCTTAGTGCAGTAGCACTAATATCACACAGCGTTGTAAGAAGCAGCAAACAGATGCCTGATGATATACAGACCAGAGAACAAATTCTGTACCCAGAATTCAGAGAGCTTCGCAAGCACAATGCACACATTTTCTCAAGCCTCACAAGTCAACAGTACTAATCCTACCCTACACTCCCATTTTCTTCCACATACTGGGGATCTCCCAAACAGCCTGCCATGTAAGAAATTACCACTCTAATTTCTCATCAATACGCTACATTAGGAAACAACGTTATTTTTTTTTACACCAATCGATATCTCAACTCCGCCCAGATTGTGACCGATTACCTTGTTGCTCAGCATAGGGCCTTATGAAAGTCCTCCTCCACCAAACCTCAAAGGCCTTCTGGAGATTGGGGCAGCTGTCCCCAACCTTCAGGAAGCTCCCAAGCCACGAGAGCAGGATCGTCTGCTGATCCTCCAGTGGCAGTGTTAAGATGGTCCGCCCGATCCCTTCCTCCACCACTTTCCGATCGAATGACCTGCATCCGTGCTGCAACCAGTTATAGTCATCCATGAGAGGCTGCAACCAGATGTCCAAGAGAAGCCGCCGTGTGTCCTTCGAAGGAAGGATCTCTCCTTTCCCAATCGCCACATAGAGCCTCGCCGTGACGCAGCTAACAAGGTGGCGCGACTTGACTGGTAACTTGGAGTGCAGCCCCGCCAGGTCACGTTGACTAGCCCACATGACCGCGAACTCATCAGCAGCATTCCTGTCAGCTAAAATCTCAGCTAACCAGAGGAGATTATCTGCTTCTAGAGCAATTTGTCGGAAAACTGGTTCTTTAATATTCAGAGATTGCTCGGCAAAATCACTGCCAGTTGCTTGCTGAAACAAGGTCAACAAAGACTCCAGGCAGTTCTGAGATGATTTGTATAGAGTCTCAGCACATAAGTCAGAAGATCCACTAGTACAGGTTGCGCTATTCTCCTTCAGAAGCTTCTGTACCAAGGATTTCATCTCACGCCGCCCCCTATCCTCATTGCTTCTCAAAACTAATTCAATGATATGTGAAAATGTGTCATTTGGTGGGGTCGTTAGATCAGACGCTACCCTCTTCAGTACGGGACTAACACCATAGTTCTCACTATGCAGATTCCGAACAGATGAGATCACATTCTCTTCTTCTTCCCCTACCCAAGGGACTGCCTCCAAGTAATCTAAGCATGAAACGACGCACGCTTGGAAACCTAACAACTCTGCAACCTGCATAACAAAAAGAAAAAAAATAAATTACTAAGGGAACAATAAAACATAAGTAGATGAAAAGGAGCATTTGTTCTGATTTCTGAAGACTCCAGATTGGTCGATCCTAATTTAAGGCACCATGCTAGCATGGTATGGACAGGGTCCATGCAGTCATGGGCCTGATTGGTGCAATTATCTTTCTGTGCCATTTGGTCCATAAAGCGATCACATAATGCATGACAGCCTGCCTAGCTTGAAATTTGTCCCAACCCCCACCAACTGGTATGTGCGAAATATATAGGACGATGCGATCTTTGTCAGCTTCCATTAATTAAGTGGCATATTGTAGTATTATGGGTATAGCAGACAATATCCCTTTGATGTAACAGCATGAACCGGACATGCAGGCACCATTCAGTTGCACTGAATAATGGCCTCTTTTTATATCTAAGGATTGTTAGTTTATTACTAACAGTTGATCATGATCATGCTGGCAGTAAAATATTTTTTCGATAAAGGAAGTTTACTTAATTTGAAGATCGAAAAAAGTATTTTACTGGAGGCAGTAAAATATAAGTGGCCTTTAGACTGACAAAAGTGAATAATGCCACTTTGAACTCTAACTTCCGGGGCAATGCTTTGACACTGAATAATGAAACTAAATCTAGAAATTATTCCAATTTTACTCAGAAGTAGGGTTAAATAATAGAATGAAACTTTTAACAAGAGCAAACCTTCAAGATTCGTAGGACACGGGGAACAGTTTGCTTGATCAGTCTCTGCTTGACATCACTGCAGTACATCAACCCCACAGTCTCAACATAAATCTCCACATCCTCACAATCAGTCACCTCTAAGCTCGACACTGGAGTTTGCCTTGAAAGCTTGTCAGCAAAGAAGGTACTGTTTTCAGCTAGGATGTTCTTGTGGACACTCATCTTAACTGCAACTCCATCCTTACCATACAGCACAACCTTCAAGTCACTTATCTCATGCTGGCCAAATCCAACAGATATCTTGTGCTGCTTCTGTGGCCTTTCATTCACTGCCTTTGGTGGATTCGTCGCGGCATTCTCCCCCGACAAGCACCTCTGCTCCTCTGAATTGATTTTGGACCTTGTCGGAGTCGAATGCGTTCGTCTCTCTGATGAGATTGTTGGTGCCCTTTGAATCGACGAGGCTTTTGATGCAGGAGGAGAGGCACCCCCTTTGGTTTTTGCCTGCTGGTTTTGGTTCTTCGCCGTCTTCTGGAGCACGGCCTGGGACGGGCAGCACCAGAATCCTTCTGGGGTTACAGCAATGGGAACATTTCTGATCTTGGTCGTTCGGGCGTCGAGACTTGCTGTTGCAGCCTTCAATTCAGCCATGTTGCCTTCGGAAGCTTAATGTCAGTTCTGATACTAACTACAAAAGCAGCAGCCCTTCATACACCTGAGCAGCAATGCACAAGAGTTAAATTGATGAAACTGAAGTTTCAATTAGGAATGAAGTAGGTCTTGTAAAGAACATAGTGCTCACACAGTGGCTAAAAAACTGTTGAAGTTGACACTACCTTCTGACTGAGCACTAATTGCAAGTTTGCTACCACAAGAATGCCATTCCTAATTTCTGCCTAAATATGGGTTCCCCAATTTCACAAAGTAGTAGGAACTTCAGTGCTCAGAGTCATCTTTGAAATCATGAAAAAAACTGCTAAAAGTAGCAGGAGTTACTAGGCAAATTCAGAACTGAACCCATCTTGGAATGTAATCAAACATGCAACATGACTAAAAGTCCCAGTTCTTCTATTACCTGATACGCATGGATACCCAGTTCTTCTACAGCAAATTGGCATGTTCATCACAAATCAACCCCAAAAAACGCCGCCAGACCAAACACAAAACCACCTAAAATTCAGTAACTAACGAGTCCGAGTAGGGCAAAAATTGGAAAAGCAACCAACAAGGCCACACATACCTCACCAAAACGATCCTCCCCTGTGGCCCTACCTCTCCAGAATCCAAACCCAGAAACGAAACCCCCTCAGAATTTCAATCCATCACAAGCATTCGCGAACACCACAGAGAGCGCAGCGCTTGGAAGTTGGAACCCTCCCCCTCACCCGCCGCGGCCCGGCGGCAGCCGTAATAAAGACGGGCCCCTGGCTGCTGCAGCATCTACCTATCCAGCCAGCGCAGGCGCGAGTGACGGGAACCTCGCATCATCTCTTTCCCCAAAGGCCTGCCGGAGAAAGACGGAGGAGGTGGGGCAGGGGAAAATGCGGCGGAAGGGAAAGAGCGCAAAGCGGAGGAGAGCAGCAGCAGCTTCTTTTGAACTTTACCTGATGAGTGGTGTCCTCGCTTTAACCATCTACGACGCCACACCTGCCATCATGGCCCTCCTCCTTCCCTCCCTCTTCGAATTTCTTCTAGGATACCCTTTTTCCCCACCTCTGCTCGCCTCCTTCTTCTACCTCCCGCTGCTCCTCCTCTTTATCCCGCTGTGACTGCGTCTTCGTGTGCTCCTCCCGTCTCCCCGCCCGTTTGCAGCTGTAGCGGCTGCTTTGTGTGCTCCAGACACCTCTCACTCAACTCCCAACAGTATCCTAACTGGGCATGAGATTCTACCAGTATCCCGTGGTTTTTACACCCCTGTCCGTCCCCATCGGTTCTCGCGCGAGGAGCCGAGGAGCTCGCTTCTGCCCGGCGCGTAGCGCCGGGCCCACCGGCAGTGTCACGTCCCGGCCCCGCCAGTCGTGTCCGATTAGGCTTGCGAGTTACAGTAACTCCACTACCCGATGCTGTAATTTTACCGCCCTCGGGCTCTGCTCGTCCTTTTGTTTTTACCAGCCTCGGCGCTGCGGTGGCAGTAGTACTGCAACTTTACCTCGCTGGAAGGGTAATCTACCTTGGCATCCGGTCTTCACCCCGAAAAGCCTTTTGGTCACGTGCACGCCTTGGCCGATCTGCTGCGGTTAGCCTGCTGCAATCATGGATTATGCACTTGTTTTACTACTCCCATTAGCAGTAAAAAAACGACTTTTAATTACTGCAACCTAGGCGCTCGCTCGTCTCTCGATTGAAAAAAATGCAGGCCAGCCAGGTGTGCATGACACGATCCGCACCAGATTAAGGCCATGTTTAGTTACTCCCAACTCCCAACTTTGACACTATGCAAAAAGAAGATTCCCCATCACATCAAACTTGCGGTACATGCATGGAGTACTAAATGTAGATGAAATTAAAAACTAATTGCACAGTTTTGTTGTACTTTGCAAGACGAATCTTTTGAGCCTAATTAGTCAATATTTGGACAATAATTCACAAATACAAACGAAACGCTACAGTGTGCTACAGTGCTGTAACAGTAATTTGGCACCTCCCAAATTCCCCAACTAAACAAGGCCTAACACTGGCAAGAGAGATTCTTTCTTGCGGCAACTTTGAAGCATGTCGGCACGTTGCGTGGGAGGAACTCATCATCAGGAGGGCAAACACGCCCCCTCTCTCGTTCAAATAACCTATCATTGTCCTAGGGCTTAGGGGTGTTTAGCTCCTCGTGCGATCTGCGCAGAGAGTGGAGTACGCAAGCTAATGGCGGTCTTTGAGTAAAGGCCACTCCTCTTTGCCAATTAAGCACGCTTGGCAGTGATCGAGAAGCGCAGCAGAGACTGCTAATGCCGGGGCATTTCTTAGGCATCAGAATTGATGATGGATTTGAATCTAACCTAGTACGTAAATGGTGGCAGCAACACCAAGGACTGGACACTGGACTGGACTGGACTGGACTGTCGTGGGAGGAGGACAAGAAAAAGACACTAGCAAGGAGGAAACCGCAAGGGGCAGCAGGAAATCCAAGGGTTTATCGCATGCCAAAGCACTGTGGTAGTGAGTGGTAGCTAGCAGCCAGTGGCACTCGAGTGCTGGAGATACGCCAAGGAAGGCCCAAATGCCCGTATGGTTTTCACTGCGTGCATCTGTGCAGGCGCTAGCATTTGGAGCCTGGCATTCGCTCTCGGATCCTCCTCGAGACCTCGACGAAATGATGCGTTTGCATGGAATTCAATGTGCTTCTGCACGCGAGAGCGCTCCTCCGTCTATCCATTTAGAAAATTTCGGAGTAGGGATGAGAAATGTCTATATTACCTCTAATAATTAATATTAATTGTGATTGAAAATCGTATTTGACACTCTTTGTGGGATAAATTTTAGAGTTTAAATGGACACTCTTCGCGGGATGGAGGGATTACATTCAAGATCTTGCTAAATTTGAGGAGCTGTCCCTCCCTGGTGAGAGTTGAGAGCACGGGTGGCGTGCCATCGAGCGGTGAAATGGCAGCATGTGTTTGCGTGCTCCAACGGCCCAACCAATGCGTTTGTGTTTGACCAAAATGTGGCACCAAATGGCAAACCCCCGTTCAAATTCAGGCTCCTTTTTACGAAACGGCGGCGTCGAGGGTCAAAACAACACGATTTCGCATGCCAAGGCGTGTGGGGTTCTAGATAACCGTGAAGCGTCCCGTCGCTATTGATCCTTGCTTTGGGTTAAAGCTCTCTCTTCCAAATTTGTAATTCTCTCCCTCCATTTGCCCCTTTTCCCAGCTGATCCGGTAGCAGCAGAAGATCGGTGCCAGCCTTGAGTCTTTGCTTTTACTAGTTCGAATCGAAACTGAAACCTTTTTCATCACTTTGATCGTTTTTACAACCAAGGGCCATGGGAACGGAATCTGGGCACACTGACCGCTATTGTTCCTGGATTTGAACTTTGAAACCGCATGGTTTCCAGCCCAGCTGGCGACTTGGGCTTCGTTGGGCGCCATTATTAATTCGTCTTTCCCTTTGGCTTTTCGAAAAGTTCGATCAATTAATTAATTAGGTGTGAAATCAGCTTTTCTTTTGTGAAAGGAGAAAATTCTAAAGTTCCAGGTATTCATGGCACTACTAGAAAAAATAGCTCCAGTACCGGTTGCGAACCCCCTCTAGTACCGGTTGGTAACCCCTTCTAGTACCAGTTGCGCAACCGGTACTAGCAAATCGGTACTAGAGGAGGGTTCTATAGTACCGGTTGGAATAACCGGTACTAGAGGGTATTAAAAAAAATTTAAAAAAGCAAATCCCCCCACTCCCGCTTGCCCCCCGCAGCCGGCCCCCCACCACCGCCAGCCCCGCCTCCCCCGCCGCCGCCTCCGCCCCACCCCTCCCATCTACCTCCGCCCCCCTTGCTCCTCCGCCTCCGCCCCTCCTCCACGCGCCACCGTCTGCCGCATCCACCAACCCCACCGCCTCGGCCGCCCTCCGCCTCCTCCTTCTCTTCCTCCCCCTCCTCCACCCGCCGCCGGCCCCCTCCGCCTCCTCCCCTTCCTCCATCCCGCCGCCGCGCCCCTCTTGCGCCGTCGCAGCCGCCCCGGCTTGCCACTACCACCTCACCTCGCCCCGGCGCCGCTCCTCATCACCAGTGAGGGGTGAGTGGAGGGGGGAGGGGAGGCAGATCTGGGAGAGGGAGTGTGAGGGAGGAGAGGAAGAGGAGAGGGAGTGTGAGGGAGGAGAGGAAGAGGAAAGGGAGTGTGAGAGAGGAGAAGTGTGGATGAGGGAGAAGGAGAAGTGTACTGGATGGAGAGATAAGGCAGGCGCGTGTGGGGGTGAGGGGTGGCGGCAGACGGGGCTTTGGTACCGGGTGGAGTTCCTACCCGGTCCTAAAGGCCCCCCTTTAATACCGGGTGGAGGCCTCCGAGGAATCCCAAATTTTGACCCAGTACTAATGCTAATTAGTATCGGGTCCAAATATGATCGGTACTAATGTTAGGGACGAGAGGTCATATTTCTAGTAGCGTGGGGAGACAAGTGATGCATCCAACCTTTACTTTTAAGCCTAGAATCGATTGAAACCGTTTACAGGAAATAAAATCTGAACATATTTTCCATTTCGTTCTTCACTGAACGAGAGAACCAACTGTTTGCTCCAAATAGGACCTGTAGATGATTTGTCGAGTGAAAACATAAACACCCACCCTCTCTTTGTTGCTGTTGCTGGTCGACGAACAGTGCTCTCCGCGTCCCGGCCGTCAGGGGCGAAGCCACGTTAAGCTTGCCGAGTGCGCAGGCACCGGGGCAAAATAAAATTCTAGAGATTAGAACTTAATTTCCACTACTTATGTACTCCCTGAACTCCAATGCGTACACCACCATCCGGCCCAGTAGCCCATGCTTGCTACGCTTGCATACTTTCTTTGCAGGCAGGACAACGCAATAAACAAACGGAGCAGTTCAAAGTATTGTATCAGAGAAAGCCCACACGGACGGGCCAGTGGTCGTCTACTAACAAGCCAAGCGTGCTGCACACATGACGAGCAAGAGTTGCACCAGTAGAAAAACTACCTTTCATCCTCAACAAAAATCTCAGTTGTTTTTGGAATCGGGACTAAAGATAGTCCTAGGTCTAAATTTTATAATTCGTGGAGACACCTTTAGTCCTGGTTGGTGTTACCAACCACGAGTAAATGAGGTTTTTAATCCCGGGTGAAAGATCCGGGACTAAAGATGGAGACCTTTTGTCCTGATTAATCAGTCCCGGTTGGGAAAATGACACCCGCGAAATTACGGTTGCTCAAAATGCAAAAACTTCATCGTCCAGGTTTCAAATTGCAAGTCACAAAAGATGGGGATGCATCATTCGCTCATCGCCGGCCGTTGCAGCATGCCTCCTTGCCAGATTGATGCCCACGGCCTCAAGCTGCTCGTAAGCTTCTTTTTCTATTTCTCTCCGCTATTTTGCCCCAAAATGGTATGCAACTAATTTCCTCACAAATATTTTTGGATGCAAATCAATTTATTTGAAGTAATAAAGTAGTGTTTCAATTTGTTTGGTCACCAATTATGATTCATTCATTTAAATTGCAATGTTAGGGTCTGCACTTAGAGATTTTGCTTTTGCAAATTGCAACAAATAGGCAACTAAGAAAATATCCATCGATATTTGAGACTTAGGGTATTGGAGTAATATACAAAATCATGTAATTGGAGAATGGGTGTAATAATATTGGAAATATATATTTTTCATCTCTTAAGTATTTTGGAAGTGTTCCTCATGTTTTAATTGGTGCAAATCGATCCCTTAATATATCGATGCTCTAATCATCCCCATCCTAACACTTTTTCCTACAATATTTGGTTAGATACATCATTTTAGTAAGCATTTTATCGTTATCGTTTTGTCATTGTATAGGTTAGACATAAATTTTTACATACATACATACATACATACATACATACATACTCCCTCCGTATAGGAAAAGAAAGTCGTTTTGGACAAGGTTTGGATCAAACATTGGGAATATAAATCATGAATAACTTTTAAGTTGTTGAGTTTGGAAATATGAAAGCCATATAAATAGATTTGTCTTGAAAAATACTTTCATAAAAATATACATATATCATTTTTGGATAAATATTTTTATAAAAATAAGGAGTCAAAGTAATGCTTTGGAGACCGTGTCGCTGTCCAAAACGACTTCCTTTTCCTATACGAAGGGAGTACACATATATATATATTGAAGTGTGCATGCACTCAGATCGCTCTGCTTGTACAAAGACATAGAGACAGTCTTGTGGATTGACCTTGCACTGAAGACTTGTTGAGCATCTGGTGCACTGAAATCTTGGCTGCCTCTCCTGAAATTGTCCTGTATCTCGTCACCGGAAGCGGAAGCGGCTAAAATGTTTTCGGAATTCTGTACTAGTAGATCGTTTGCTAGTGCTGCGACAAATCTCATGATCTTATAGGCCTAGTAAGATGAACATAGCACATGTTGAACTGTGTAAAGTTCTCCTCTCCATCGATCAAATCTACGAACAAATTCACAGTTGGGCTGCATATGCAATGAAATTAATCAAAACTCTGTATGGGTTGAATTACTCACAGTTGGACCGGCCCACAATTGGATGACTACAACTGGTTCCGGCCCACTCTACTTCTCCGCCTACCTCCGGCCTGACGCCAGTCTCCGCAGCGCAGCCACCGTCTCCTCGCCTCCGCTGCCCACCCGCGCCGCGGCGCCCGTCTCCTCGCCTCCCGACCCACAGCCGCCACCCTTCGCTACTCCTCGATCGACGCGCCGCCTTGTCAACCGCTAGCGATGGCGACCGAGACGCCGCCTCCGGAGGAGAAGAAGAAGAAGGCGCCGCTCCCCAAGGTGGTCACGCTCAACAAGGCCCTCAAGCTGGTGAGCTCCGCCTCTCCGTCTACTCGGCTCCTCGATTCCTTCCCTTCTGTGTTCCCTCTGGAGTGTGGTCTTCTCCTTCACTGGTATTTCATGGCTCGATGCAATGTTGTCCTCCTCTTTTACCGGCGTTAGGTTCTGTAGACGCTGCCCCTAACCTGTTCGACGCATTTCCATGGGGGAGAAAAAGAAGTTACACCTCCACGATTGTTTACCCACTGTCGCTTCCCATGTGCGCCCTGCCTTTGCGTAGATGCTGTGATGCTGCATCAGGTTAGTGTTCAAGCTGCAGCCCTGCAGTTCCAATTTACAGAAGTAGGTATTGAAGAGTTTATGCTGCATCAAGAGGTCTGCACGGCCAATAATACTCTCTTGGTTTAGTTGTCAGTGTTGTTTAATCGAATGCTTTCAACTATGTGAGGCCAACTCCATGATTTTCACATGCCCTTTGCACTCCCCATTGTGCTATTTCCCACCCTACTTACCCATGTCATCAATCATTCTCAGGCTCAGACATGGGTGGACAAAATGAGTGCATCGGAGCCAGATGAACCCAATGATAAGGATTTTGAGGGCCGGCCATCAAGGTATATAGTTAATTGTTTTCTCTTTTTAGCACTCCTCGATAACTGGTATGTGACTGTAGAAGTTTTGTAGGCTTGGTCTTGGTGCTAAAGTGGCCCCCGGTGTGAAGCGTGCGCCTCCCACTGATCCAATTGAGAGGAGATTGCTCGGGAAGGTGAATGCACAGAAGAGAAAGGCCTTGGAGGAGGATAATAGAACTGCTAAGGAGGCGAATGAGGCTAGTGATGATGATTGTGATGAGCCTGAAAGCAGAACCAATGCCTTTAACAAAAAGAGGACATTGCCTTCAGTTACTTCTACACCTTTAGTAAAGAAGGCAAAGTGACAAGTTGTATGCATAGCCCATCTGAGTGATCTGCTTGTCCTTGTTGGAGTTTCATACTAACTCCCAGACTGATGCTATTTCATGGGCACTACCCCCTCGTAACCTAGTGTGTGATTTCTTAATGTAAAGGGATAGCTATGCTTGATATTGATAATGCTTATTGCCAATTCAGAAGTTTATGTACTGCCTGTTCATAGTTAAAGACACTGTGATACTCATTCGATTATTATCCTATCGATTCAAACGCCATCCCCTTTCATCTAAGTTCGTTCATATGTTGCATTTTTCTATAATAAAATTCTGTATAATCATTTCTCAAGAATGGCAGTTCAAAGGTGCAGATGTACTATATAATTAAACATTTGCTATTACGATTATTTCCGAGAACACCATGCATCATGTGATACCATAAGGTCTCTACTTTTAGGTAAAGTGTGGCAAACAAGTTTATTCTTCTTTTGCTGAATGGAAATATCTCTTCTGTGTTTCCTTCTTTATTTAGTTATAGGGAATCCTATACAGAAATAATGATGGATGGGTCTGTACCATCTTGTGCAGTGGTGCTGCAGCTGGTGTTCAGAAAATGGAAGAGTCAACAGGAGTATAGAAGAATTTGTGACTAATTGACTACCAATGCAAGGTTCCATATGCTTCTGTTCAGTGAGCAGATGGGTGATTGAGAAACCCATGAAGATACATTGCACAAGACAAATCCAGTAAGTAATCAATGTTACATCAACACTTAAGTACTTTCTTTTAGTTTCTTGTCTTTGGGCGTTTTATAACAGGTGCATTGGTTTTCACTA
Source organism: Setaria italica (assembly GCF_000263155.2). Lineage (NCBI taxonomy): Eukaryota > Viridiplantae > Streptophyta > Magnoliopsida > Poales > Poaceae > Setaria > Setaria italica. The sequence goes on from NC_028458.1 coordinate 4,491,142, forward strand.
TATAATTGATTATTTTCTGAAATGGTACCCATTTGATAGAGTAGAAAGTTGGATGATTTGTCTTGTGCTACCAATGTTAGATCTGATGTCAAGACCACTTGAACTTAGTATACGCTACCTTAGATGTGTACAATCGTGCTTACATAAAACTACTGTTACAAAATGAGTGGGGTAGAAAGTGCAATATAGGGAGCCAGTGAGGCAGGAGTCTATTACAGGGAATGAATGTGTGAGAAGAGAAGTTAGATTCTTGTCTGCAATAGTGCTTCTGTCCTTGGTAGCAATCTACCATTCTGATCAACAAACCATGTTCTAGCTTGACAGGATGCTGATATAACTTGAAGTTGCTGCCAAGGCCAGCAGATATACCTTAATCTTCTGCGAGTACTTCCTCTCTCCTTTCTTCCATGTGCATCTTCTTGCTCTATTTGTCTCGTCAACTCTTCTATCCTCCGTTGCAGCCCAGCAGATCTCCTGTCTGCAAGCTTGAGGCATGCATCTGCAGCTGCTTGTGCTACCATTGCACTGGCTGCTAATTTCTCCTTTAGCTGTAGCTTACTGTTTGCAGTCTCCAAGTCTGCTTTTACCCTTCCCAGTTCTTCTCTGAGCAAGGCAATCTGGAATTATATCCCATCAGAACATACATAACGATAATGTACCTTTGTCATTTGCCATTCTTAAGGTATCATCATTTAATCAGATGTATTTTTTTAAACTGTATCAGATGTATTTTTTTCCCTGTTGGTATGACTGAGAACTCTAGGATATTGATTTTGTGCATTTTCTAGTTAGTAAACAGTGACATGTTATTACTAAGGTACCTCATGAAAACATGTCATTTGGCAGAATGAGAAGTAGCCTCATGACATCATCTTAAAGTTAGATTACCTCCTGGTTGAGTTCTTTGATGGCAGATTTTCCAGCTTCTACCTCCTGTTCACATGCTTCCCTCCATCTTGTAGCCTCCTGTTCTACTGCTTTCATCTCTAGAGTGAGGTCTTCCACCTTAGGCATTGAAAAAGAGACTTCAGATCCTTCTCATTTACCTGGCTAGTGAATAACAAGCTGTACAAATTATATGTCCGCTTACACTGTGAACTAGAAAGCTCTCTCTTTTTTCCAAATCCTTTATATACGGTTCAAGGTTGTTTATCTTCTGAGCCCGTTCAGCAGCAAGAAGTTGGAAATGATCACAATCTGACCTGTTAAAAAGAAATTCTATACTTGGCATTTAGCAGAGATCACATGAAGCAACCTTATATTTGTTCGAGCAGTCCATCTTTAGTCATTATTTTCTTGGTTTACCTGGATTCGTCAAAGGCCTGCCTTAGATCACTGATATCACCATGCAGGGTTTTCACTGTATTTTCAATTACACAAGCCTGAAATGGAACAGTTTGAATTATTTGATTACTGACAAGTTTTCCAACGAGAAATGGTTTCAATTGACAACTTGTAATGATAATAGTATGATCATGACAATTTTAGCTGCATACTTTGTCAAGTTATAGAACAAGTTCTTTATTTTTTGACTGATGGAATCGAGGGAGCAGTTACTAATAGGAGGGTTCATTTGCAGAATAATTATTTCTTAAATTAAAACTGCTGAATCCTAGTACAAATAGATGAAGACTGAGAATAGAACTATTTACCAGACTGATGTGCTCTTGTTCATTTTCTCTTCCATCAGATGTCGCAGTTGCTGTACCAGAGGTGGTTGGCTCCTCCTCGCTTTTTGGCTCGCCACTTATCACCTCCATGATGAAGCCAAAGCCAACCTTGTGCAATCCTCTGTCAGCAATCTGCAAGATGGCACTTCTTCCCTGCTCCTTTTCGCCCTTCAATGCACGAAGGCTATCCTCCGCCGCCTCCTTCTCAGTTATAGCAGCCTTCAACATGGTATGTATCTCTTGATTCTCCTTCACTAGACTTGACACTTTGCTCTCCATCCTGGTTCTATCCTTCCTCTGCATATCCATGCGCCCTGAGAGCTTGGATTCGACCTCCATGGCTAGCTCGCGAATGTAAATTTGTCCTCCACGGCCGGCTGGTTCCATCCAAAAACAGGTGGTCTGCAGGCCGTGTGAAATTGCACCGGCAGAAGGGGGACAACTGGGGGCTGGGGCAGGGCCGTGATGGGAGCGGCCAAGCCGACGCGCGTACGACGACGGGTGAGCGAGCAGGTGCAGGGCTCCGGTGCCGGTGCGGGCCCGTGCACGGGGCGGCATGATTTCGCGGCGCGCCCGTGCTCCTTGTCCTTGGTTACTGGCTCACTGCGTGCCGGTGCCGCTCTCCCCTGGACATCTCGCGCGCGTGCAGGCGCGGCACCACGGGCGCGTGCGCCACAGGCCCGAGGCATGCTTGCTCCCTTGGCGCTCCCTCTCGTGCTAGCGTCGGTGCAGCTTCTGTGACCGCAGAGTTCTCTGCACTGCACGTAGCAAAAGCTAGGCCAGGCACGCTGTTTGCTTGCGTGCTGCCGACTGCCATGCGCCCATGCCGCGCATGCCCATGATGCGCCGTCTCCTACTCTTTGCCGTCTTGCGCGCTTGACTGTCCGGGTAGTGTGTTTTGCAAAACCAGTGAAACGTGATGGGTGATTCGTCCGTTCCTTTTAGAGATTGTTGCAGCTGGTCTAAAACCAATCATGCATTCATGCCTCGATCCCGACATGAGGGTGCACCGCCATTTATAATCATTTTCTGAGTCACGAGCACATGAAAAAGGCAAAGACGGTAACATGATTGTAAATTTGTCCTGAAAATGAAACCACATGGAGAAGTGGACAGTAGCTTCATCACCAATCCATTGTCGTCTAGTCCGGTTAGGATACCTGGCTTTCACCCAGGCGACCCGGGTTCAAATCCCGGCAATGGAACTTCTTTTTTCGCTTTTTTCGCTTCATTTGCTTGTCCTGCATTACTATATACAGGCATACAGCCCATTTGTTCCTTTGTTCACGGCCTTACTTCCGGGGCCCTAGCCCACTTGTTTAATGGGCTGGAGCCAGGGCCTGCAAAAATCCATCTACAATCTGATTGTTCATAATTTTCTCTTTTTATAGATGAGTTCTTTCATAATTTCCATCCACGTTGAAAAAAAACAGAGTAGACTGTTGGCGATCTTCCTGTGACTTTGCTTTTTATAGCTTACAAACTCCATATGTTATGCTGGCAGAGAGAGAGCGCGCGCGCATACGTATGGACAATTGATTTGCACGAAAGGTTTCCAACTTTCCAAAAGATTTCTTTCATAAAAAAATTCTAAGAAAACATCGATTCTATATTTTGCATCTTCTTTTGGAAACTTTCCACAAGATTTCTCATATGTTATGCTGGCATAGAGAGAGAGTGCGCACGCGCATACGTATGGACAATTGATTTGCACAAAAGGTTTCCAACTTTCCAAAAGATTTCTTTCATAAAAAAATTCTAACAAAACATCGATTCTATATTTTGCATCTTGTTTTGGAAACTTTCCACAAGATTTCTCATATGTTATGCTGGCATAGAGAGAGAGCGCGCGCATACGTATGGACAATTGATTTGCACGATTCCAACTTTCTTTCTTTCATAAAAAAATTCTAAGAAAACATCGATTCTATATTTTGCATCTTCTTTTGGAAACTTTCCACAAGATTTCTCATATGTTATGCTGGCATAGAGAGAGAGCGCGCACGCGCATACGTATGGACAATTGATTTGCACGAAAGGTTTCCAACTTTCCAAAAGATTTCTTTCATAAAAAAATTCTAACAAAACATCGATTCTATATTTTGCATCTTGTTTTGGAAACTTTCCACAAGATTTCTCATATGTTATGCTGGCATAGAGAGAGAGCGCGCGCATACGTATGGACAATTGATTTGCACGATTCCAACTTTCTTTCTTTCATAAAAAAATTCTAACAAAACATCGATTCTATATTTTGCATCTTGTTTTGGAAACTTTCCACAAGATTTCTTTCATAAAAGATTTTTCTAACAAAACATGGAACAATGGAGAAGAGCATTATTCTAAATTTTGCATCTTGCGGATGAATTACAATGACGTCAATGCACGTGTTTTGTGGTTTCTTTGGCGCGTGGGATATGGCTCAATGGTTCTCCTACTTGAAAATATTGAAAAGATAGATATTAGGGATTTTATATCCAGCCAGGGTTTCATCACAAAAGCCATTTTGTGAATGTAGAGTGTTTTGTGACACCCAATTTATTCGATACAACTTTGGTTGTGGTACAATTACGTGCCAAATAGACCTAGCCTCCATTGTTCGGGATGTCAACGTACTATAGCATGTGCCAATGAAATGTGATTTACCATGGAGTTTGGTAAAGGGGCAAGTGGATGGGATGTGGTACAAATTTGAATTTGGATTACTAAACCTAGCATGCTTTGGTCTTTTGCAAACTGACCCTCTCTCTAATGCAAAGACAGGTTAGGACCTCTTAATCTCGGCCCTTCACTTCCGGTTCAACGGCAGATAGCAGCCGAGCAATGCAGCAGTGTTGGCTACACCAGCACTGCACAGCGTCAGCTTATCCCCGTCGCCGCGGCCCTCCCTATCCAAAGCGCTGAGCCGCTCGCCCCATCAGCGCACGCCGAAGCATGGCGCTCTCCGTCTCCTCCCTCGCCACCGCCCTCTCCCACCTCTCCCTCCCCTCCACCTCCACCTCCACCTCCAAGCCCCACCAGGCCCCCTTCCTCCGCCTCCATCCCTGCACCTCCCGCCGCGCCGTCAGCCTCGCGCTCCGCGCCTCCGCCGCCGAGCCGGCCGAGGCGGACCTGCCCGCGGAGGAGGTGGTGGCCGTCGAGGAGGAGGCCGAGGAGGATGCGCTGTCGGGCGTCGCGCTGCGGAAGTACGTGAAGCAGCGGCTGCCGGGCGGCTTCGCGGCGCAGCGGATCACCGCCACGGGCCGCCGCAAGACGGCCATCGCCCGCGTCGTGCTCCAGGAGGGCACCGGCAAGGTCTTCATCAACTTCCGCGATGCTAAGGTGCCTGCCCCGGTGACTCGATACGAGAAATGTACTCGCTGATTTCACCATTGTGGCGCCATTTCGTTGTCTGGCCCGCGTTGCCAATCAGTAGCAACGTCCTGCGATTGGTTAGCACCAAACACCATTGAGTATTTGAGTTTCAGTAAATGAGCTAATTAGGAGTTGTGCCGTGTAGACGAGATAATGCCGCAAAAACAATTCTTACAATGTATGTCAATGTGCCAATTAGTACTACTAGCAGTAGTAGCAATAACTAAGAAATCTGAAAGAAGTATAGATTTGGCTCGACTTTAAATGGCGAGCTTTCAGAGTTTCAGTAAAAAGAAAAGAAACTTAAACGACAAACTGGAGGAGAAAGAGACAAAAGGCGCATGGCTTGTCATACATTCGAAACTACAACTATGGATATTTTTGCCAAAGGTGTAACAATAGGCTTTGTGACTGATGTTGCTACATCATTGCATTTGTGGTGAACTTTTGTCATTTGCTGGATTAATTCTGTCTAATCAGTGGCTCGAAATTTGTACTAATTATTGACTGAGTGCATCCTAGCACAAGAGGCTGGGATATGATACTGTCCCATTAACTAAAATTCTAAAAACAAGACTTAAGTTGATTTTTTGGACAAAAGTTTCGGCAAGTATGACATAAGTGGCTACGAGATTCGTAGTGTTACTTTCTGTAAAATGACGATCATCTCACAAGGTTAATATCCTTATCAACTTGCTTTTTAATCTGTCTTACGAGCCTTTTTGGTATTGTCAGCTTCAAAGGCTACTGTTTTTGGTCTGAATCTGATTTATTTTTGTCAGTGCTTAGGATATAGGTATCGTTCTTTCTAAAAAATGTTTGGATTCCATTTTCCATTTGATTGAGGACTGATATACTGGAGCTGATCATAATATCGACTATGGGCGCAAGTTTTGTGCAAATCAGCAGTGTTAATCTGACCCTTTCTGCTAAGTTATTGAAGAATGTCCGGTACTGAATTCCATCAGTTTCATAAAAAAAGTTGCCTTGCAGCAATGATATTATCTGCAGCTTGGATAAATTATCTGAAATGTAGTGTCAATTTAATTTAGTAAATGCCTCAAGGTTTAAAGACCACTGAAAGAGCTTAGAGGTTCATTTCCAGCCACTTTCTCGTTGGGCAGGTTCATACAACACATGTATTAGTGTGAACTGAAAGCACAATTTCAATCATGTCAGTTGAAGATGATTGTTTCATTCACTGTACTTACTGAATTTTTTCAAAATATGCAGGAGTATCTGCAGGGAAACCCAATGTGGATGGAGTACTGCAAGGTCCCCTTGGTGACCCTCGGGTTTGAGAACAACTATGACGTCTTCGTCAAAGTTCATGGGGGTGGTCTGTCAGGCCAGGCCCAGGCAATTTGCCTTGGCGTCGCTCGTGCGCTAGTGAAGATCAGCACTGCCAACAAGGTTCCTCTTAGATCAGAAGGTTTGCTGACGAGAGACACCCGTATTGTTGAACGGAAGAAGGCTGGTCTCAAGAAGGCACGCAAGCGGCCCCAATTCTCAAAGCGTTGAGGGTGCTCATTTGTTGTTACAGTTTTTTCCGTTCCATCCTTCACCGTTCAGAAAGCCCTTCTGTGTCATATGCTGTGCAAATTCTGTAATGGACGCCGCATATCTGTAATAGTCGATTCTTGAAAGCAATTTTCCTGAAATCATTCCCCAAAGTTTCGTAAGTTCAGCTAACTATATCCTGGCACTGGAGACATCGTAGTGAACTCTGACGAGTTTTCTTAGAACACTACAAGCCCCTTTTCAGGGTGAAAATAGTGTCATTGTTTGTGCATCATTTTTTTCGTCTGAAAGTTGAAAATTGAAATACAGTATCTGTTGGATCATGATCTGCTTGTGATTATAATCACGCTGCAGTTGCTGTGACTGAACAAGAACATGCGTGGGCTGAACCTAACAAGAACTGCTTCCAGCTAATCCCCTTCACAATTTAGGTTAGTGCTAACTCTGCTGGTGTGAACAGATTTACATAGGGTTTCCAAAACAAAAACAGATGTACACATACCGAAAAGAAAAATTGCTCGTGGTGCCGGCGAAGTGCAGACTGCAGTGCAGAGTGACCGACCTCGCCCATCCCAAGTCGCACGGCCCAACCCAACCCACCTGCCCACCACTGAAGCCAACCGGCCCGAGTGCGGAGTGCCCCCCACCCTTCCGTCCCCACTCCCGGGACTCCCCAAACAGCACAGCTCCGGCGAGTCCGGCCATGCCGTCGTCGTCGTCGCTGATCCAAGGCATCTCCATCTCCGTCTCCGACGACGAGGAGGCCACCGGGAAGGTGCGCGTCCGCGTCCGCCGCAAACGCTCCCGCCCCCACGTCTCCGCTTACGCCCGCCGCCGCCGCCTCCTCTTCCGCACCGCGCGGCTGGGCGTGCCGCTCCTCCTGGCCGCCCTCGCCGTCTCCCTCCTCCTCTACGAGTCCTACCGCCTCACCCCTTCCCACTCCTCCACACTGCCTCCGCCGTCCTTCGCGAACTTCGGCGACCTCTCTCGCGCCGCTGATAGCCCCAGGAAGTGTAAGCCCACGCTCGATCCTTAAACCCTTAATTCCTGTGGGTAGAACCGCGTCTTAGTTTAATTCGGACCTTATTTATCTGGTATTTCTAATTCGGGAATACATGGTGGTATGACTATTATAATGCGATGCTCAGTTCGTTCAGTGAAGTGGTTTTATTATTAGGGTACAAATGTGCAGACCTGCTTAGGAGTAGTTTTATATGGAGATATTCTGTTTGTTCTTGGTATGCATGATATGATCTGATTGTTTGCTCCTAGTCTTTAATGCATATGCCCACTAGTGATCTGTAAAACTACTGTTGTTACATTGAGGATTTGAGCATAAACAATCTCAGTTGTGTTTCCTCTCGAGTCTGTGTATAGAACATAGTACTACTGTGTAGCCAGTGCTGATTAACTAACATAGTGGAGAGCAATTTATAGTAAAATACTATTTTAGCCTGTGGAAGTAAATCAAAGTTATACTATGCTATTTGTTTAAGCTTCTTGCTCACATGCTTTAGTGGTCTTTCTGATTTCCTCTTGTTATCGCAGAATTTTCTTTCCTTTTCTTGTTCCTTCCTTCCTTGCACTTGTAGAATTTCAGTACAGCAACTAAGACATATACTCTGCTCATAAATCAAGCATTTTTGCAATGACAGCGTGCTTGAAATTTCTTGATCCTGAGAAGCTTCAAAATCTGGAGCTTCCAGAAATTCCTGAAACAAATATCTCAATCAAGGAAGTTGTTTACAGATCAAGTCTGCACCACATCGAAGATGATATACCGACACATACAGAGAGTTCACGGTTTAACTCGTTCACAGGATACCAGACACTGACTGAAAGAGATGAAAGCTTCAAGGTCAATTTTCAGCATTTAAATTTCATTGAGTTTCAAAAGATCTTCTAAGATGTTTTAGCCACCCTGAAACTTTAAGATGTTTTAGTTGCCATGAAATTTTGCATCCATTTTACAATCGTTAAATATCAGGTCATGCATTTCTCCTTATTCCCATTCGGCAACTACCCACAAACACAAAATAGATATTTAAGGTCTACATTGTTAAATTGTTCAGATTATAGTGTTACCTGCCATTCTCATTTAGTATTATTTATGTTTGCAGACCAAGGAAAGTGTGACAGTGCATTGTGGCTTTTATGATGAGAATGGAGGGTTCCGAGTTTCTGCTGCTGACAAAGAATATATGAGATACTGCAAAGTTGTCGTGGCAACCTGTGCATTTGGTGGAGGTGACGACCTTCACCAGCCAATAGGAATGACGGAAAACTCTTTCAGAAAGGTCTGCCATTACTCTTGTAGTGGATGTTAATGTCTTCAGCTTCTTTCCTTTTTACTGAAAAATTCTTGGCATTCTTTTTTTTTCTAGGTTTGCTATGTAGCTTTCTGGGATGAAGTCACTCGAGCGGCTCAAGAGGAGGAAGGCAACATGATTGGTGAAGACAACAAGATTGGCCTATGGAGGATCATTCTTGTTAGCGATCTTCCTTTCTCAGATCAGCGGTTGAATGGAAAAATTCCCAAGGTAAATTTGTGGCTCCACTGTCTTGTTCGCTGTAAGTAAAAGTGTGCAGTGTTTTGATGTTCTGCTTTAAGTCTTCACCTGCTGGTATTCCTGAACAAGTGAACACACGTACTTGTATCTAAGTTTCTATACATCTGCATACTATCTCAGTGTAGATTATCATTTGCCACAAGCTGACTTCTGTTTTGGTGATTGTTCTTCATCAGCTGATTAGCCACCGCCTTTTCCCCATGGCACGATACTCAATCTGGGTGGATTCAAAATCTCAGTTCCGGAGAGATCCATTGGGAGTCCTTGAAGCCCTTCTTTGGCGTTCAAACTCTTCTTTAGCATTATCTGAACATGGAGCTCGGAGTAGCCTGTATGACGAGGCGAAAGCGATTGTTAAGAAACACAAAGCAACTCCAGAAGAAGTTAAAGTGCAGTTGGATCAGTACCGACAGGATGGCATTCCTGATGAGAAGAGATTCAATGGGAAGAAAGGTGTGTTTCTAATCTCAACATGCATCCATTGTTTTCATCTTATACTCTTATTATGTCTTCTTGTTCCCTTTCTTAATGGTCCGCTTTTGCAGTTATGTTTCTTGACTTGTTTGGTGTCCATAGTTTACATATGAACATTATTTCTTTGTGGCCTCATCCATCATTCGGTTTGTTAATCATTTATTGAAGCTGATTCTGTTAGCCATCTGGTTATAATGCTATGCCCTTGCATCGTGTCCCTATTAGTAACCTCGTTACTATGCAGCATAGATGATTTGCATTTTATCTCTTCTATAGGTATCACTGTAACAATCATGGTAGTAATAGTTTACCCTTGCAATCAGGAACTTGGGCTACTGAACCTCCTCTGCATCTCTTAGTAGCAATAAATAAAATAGCATCCATCACTCTGGGCAACCATTCTCGGTGTTCATCAGATATCTTGCCGTACAACTGCTCAGATGTAGTTGTGCAAAAGGCACAAGTAATAAAGTTGTCAGTTGCATGCGTTTAGCACAAAAGCGAGCTCCTTTTCTGCCCCTGAATCAGTGATACAGAGGAGGGCCTCCGGCCTCACACGCATTTCAGCCCCCATCAACCCCACATGTGACATGTGGGCTGGGTAGTAGAACCGGAACCACTGCCAGGGCAAGCCTAACATAATGCTTCGCTTCAGAGTTCAGATCATGCATGCATATCCTTTCCAGTTGTGGTCCTCGTTACGACCCCGGTAATGGCAATAACCGGCCCTGTTTCCTTTTGCCTCTTACAGCTCTGGCAGAAGCTTCAGTGATCGTGAGGGATCACGGCCCCTCGACCAACCTCTTCATGTGCCTCTGGTTCAACGAGGTGGTCAGGTTCACGTCCCGCGATCAGCTGAGCTTCCCCTACGTCCTGCGGCGACTGAGGCCGCCGGGCGTCCACCTGTTCCCCGTCTGCGCGCGCAAGGACCTGGTCAACAGCTTCGGGCACAGGCGCAAGGTGAAGCCGCTCGTCAAGGACGCGAGATGAGCCTCTCCTTTGGGGTCGTCTCGTCTTGGTCGCGACAAGTAACTCTGCTGGTGCGTGAGATCAGCGTGCCTGACTAGTTGCAGTCATAAATATGATTGTGTAGGTGGACTCCGACGTAGTAGTGAAATTTACAGTGAGAGTGCTGCCATCGAAGTAGTGCAGTGTACACCAGCTGTGTTAGGGTAGGGTAGAGAAGGATGCAGCTGACGACATGTTTCAGGCAAAGCCGGCCTGAGCGTTTTGCCATTCTTCCTGGTGAAGAACCGAAGAATTCAATACAAGATCGGACCGTTCATCTTGACACTCGCAGAACAGTGTAGGAGTACCTAGGGGTGTTCGTATACCCGGACTAAACTCCCCGTCACATCGGACTAAACTTCCTATCACATCGGATATTTACACACTAATTAGGAGTATTTAATATAGTCTAATGATAAAACAATTGTATAATCGAGGGCTAATTCGCGAGATGAATATATTAAGCCTAATTAATCCATAATTAGCTCACGCGATGCTACAATAAAGATGTGCTAATTATAAATTAATTATGTTTAATAAATTTGTCTCGCAAATTAGTCCTCGTTTATGCAATTAGTTTATAATTAGTTCACGTTAAACATAATTAGTTTTATAATTAGTTCACGTCAAACAACCGACGTGATCTGAGTAAAAATTAAATTAGTCCATAATCCCTTAGCAGCGTTGTTCGTTCGTGCGGATAATCGAGCCGTTGGGGACTGTGAATGATCGATCGATCCTCTCGCTGACAGGGCCTGATAAATGTTCAGCCTCCGTGGAGTTACTCCATATCATTCAGAGCAATAATTCGGCGCGTACAAACACGTACCTACTCGGAGTCCAGAGGCACGCGACACAAGCAAAAGCGAGACCGGACACAAAAGAAGCAGTACGGCGCATGCATGCCCCTGCGCTTGTCGCCGTGCGTATCCGCCTGCTGCTCCGCTCATTTACTCCGACGCCATCGGCCTGATTCATTCACCTCACAGCCCGTGAATCCGAGGCTCCCCCTCGGTCTCGCCGTCTCGGCGTGCGCGAGCGCGGACGCGGACGCAGACGAAGGATGCGCGCATTGCTTTCACTGCGGCCGGCATTAACCCGCGCGGCTTCTTCCCTTCCCTTCGCTTGGCCCCCTCCCCATGGCAGAGATAAGAATTTTTTTATTTTAACCCTTTTAAAACAAAGATTTTAAAAATAACCTCATCCAAACTAAATTTCTAAAGAAGTACTCCCCATGGGGTTATTTTTAAAATTTTAGTTTTAAAAAGGTTAAAATAAAAAAATCCCAGAGATAAGGGGGAGGGAGACCGGCAGTCGGCAGACTGCTCGAATTTGGCACGGTGCAAATTAAGTTGGCTTGTCTGTATTAGCAGGAAGCACTGCTGCTGAAGTTGTTACTACTAGCTGCCAATTGGCAGATTAACAGATTATCGAAATGTTATGTTAACCCTCTTTAGTTTGCCACGAGATTCATGCACCGACCGACCACGGTTCATCTGCCTGCCTGCCAGCCGCCGTTCCACTTCAGGTATTTTGGCAACAGCTAATGTGCTCCAGTATTTTAGCCACAGGAATGGAAGTGTTAGCAAGAAGCAGCGCAACACGATTTAGGAGTGGTCGAGAATATGAACAGCTTGGTACCTCAACCTCAGGGCCACAAGTTTATGATTTGATGAAGTTTCCCAGAAAAGAATAGGGAAAGGTCCACCTGCTTTTATAAAAAAAAAAACAACATCTGTTAAATACTATATATATTTAGTCTTCTTTTTTACAATTGCACGGGCGATGGCGATGGCATTTAGCGTAGCGGCTTCCTAAGCCTTTGTGCAATATATTGATGCTAATTTTCATTTATTCCAAAGCATCACATATATCCAGATGTGCAAGTGCCAAGTAGTAGTTTATATGCTCTTGAAAGGCATAGTGGTGGAGCGACTGTTTGTCGTCCATGCTTCCATGCAACATGATGGTGTGCTGTCTGTGTCGCATTACCAGGTAATTTAGCATCATCTCTGCTAGGGTCTTTTCTTTGTCCAGATGGCACGTAGCGGTATTTGAAAGCATTTTTTTTATATTATCATAAACTTATAGCGATACAAATGTGCAAGTAGTAGTTTATAAGCTCTTGAAAGGCATAGTGGTGTCGTCCATGCCTCCATGCAGCATGATGGCGTGCTGTCTGCGTCGCATTACCATGTAATTTAGCATCATCTGCTAGGGTCCTAGATATTGTTATATACTTGTAACAACACGAATTTTCGTTTATTCCAAAGCGGCACAAATTCATAGATACGGATGACCTGACAATGAACACTAGCACTCCATAGTCCTATACTCCTATGTCCTATGCTGCGTTTGTCTATGTCTTGCCTCTTAAGGCTCAATTCGGCTGGCGCGAGCAATGAACGATTCTTTTATTTTCCTCCTTTTCCCTCTATCTCTTTCTCTTCCTTTTTCTTTGAGGGGAGCGGAGCGATGAACAATTTAACGAAACCAGCGTTTTCATGAACGAACCCCATCACCCTCATGGACTGATTTGGTCTAGGCTTAACTCTTTTTGCAACCGGCCTGCACTGCAGCTGTACGCATTTCAATTGGGATTGTCGATCTAATCCTGTCTGTCTCTCACAATACCTGAATGACGTAAGAATACTCAGCGATTCAGCATAATTTAAGGTCGATCGGTGTCGTCTTTGTGTTTCTTCCAGCTAGCTAGTTGCATCAGCAAAGCAGAGTGCGTCAAGCAAGCAACTCCAGGGATAAGATGGGTCAGCCTCAGGCAGGCTGTCGCACGAAGCGATGCGTGTTCATCATCTTGGTACGGCTGCGATAGCTCCATTTGAAGCGCAGAGACCGTTACAAACTGTAACCGATTTCTCTTAATCTTACAAGGGGAATTGATCAGATTCCTACGGATTAGGACGGACAGGATCAGGTATATCTCGGTGTAATTTGGTCAGCTTCACCAAGATGGCAAGATCTTTGCTCTGACCAAGGCAAAGCTTGGCCTTACTGTCTTTCTTAACACAGGTGGAATAAAGAAACAAGCAATGAAAAGATCAGAACAGCATGCGTGAAACCGACATCAACAGGCAGCAAACCCATTCTTTGCACAAGCTTGAGTGCACAAATAGAGATAGGTTCTCTACTTCCAAACAAGTAAAATGGCACCAGTTTAGCTAGATTGATATACTGTCACAAGTTAAATAAGCTCTAGGAGTTTGTAACACCATCATCTGAAGGCTACATATTCTGCCAGCATTAGGAGCTGCAGCATCGCCGCTTCAAAATGACCATCTACTACCACCAGGTACCAGCTACCATATGTACATAACAAAAGAGAGCCGCCAATCTCAGTACCTATCATTCATTAGCCACCGTCATCATTTCTTCCTTCTTTTGGACGTCCTGGTTGCCTGCGAAGCTCCTGCAGAAGACGCCTCTTGAGCAGCCTCAACTGCTTCGGCTTTCATGCTTCTTGAGGTCCTCCTAGGCACTGCCATTGATGGGCCTGCGTTATCATTTTCTTCCACCAGTTCAGTTTTGACTCGCTTGCGCCTCTTTCTCGAGGAATGGTTAGCTGATGGGGCTTGATCCTCCTCAGGTTCATTCACATCATCACCATCAGCTTCACCATCCTGACGGGGCCATTCGGTACCACAACCAGGACAGGCTCTTGAAGCCTACATATGCAGATTAATTAGCAAGCCAGAAATGGCTTTAACATTAACAGGAGTAACAGTGTTAACTAGAATTAGGCGACTACCTTTCGCTGTGAAAATTTCTTCCTAAGACAGTATTCATGGATTCTAACATTGCACTCCTCATTAGGACAGCTAGATGCCTGTTGGATAGCAGGTTATATGGTAAAAAAAAATTAAAAAAAGACCAAGGCAACTGATGAAAATCAAAGAATCATCACTCATCAATACCTTTATACAAGCTTCGTTACACACCATGCATGATGGGATGTCGTTACCACGGAACCAGCTTCGGAGATCAAGAAATGATCTGGTGCCCAGACCAATCTTGCCTGTGGAGGTGTATGACAACCAACAATCCCGTATCAGCTCATCTAGGGTTTTCTCTTTCTGGCTCAGTGAGAAGTTCTTTATGGAAGTAGGAAGACGAGATTGGCTTTCCTGTGAACCATCTACAATAATGACCTGGGAACAGAATAGTCAACAACTCATCACACCATATTGCAATCAATATTAAGGTCTGTCCATCGGTATATATAATAGTGCTGCCATGCCATGCAATGCCACAGAAAATACTGCAAGGTGCTACCATTGATGACAATATGACATGGTAACTGCAAAATAGTATATGAAACTATTATATGCTTAACTCCTTGTAAATTTGTAACTATTATGAGCTATACCAAGCACATGGCCATTTAGTACATGATGATATATGTTGACATAAGACAATCTGTGGTGAATAAATAAATGAAAGCCAACAAATCATGTTGCCAGAATTACTGTAAAACAAACCTGGTTGTCAAGCCGGACATTGAGAGCGTCAATACTGGTTATGCTCCCATCATTTCCAGCTTCCTGAACAATTGCTTCTAACTGCCACAGGAATCATTAGTTACATCAATACATGTGAAACTAAGCTATACAAAACAAGCTATCACATACCAGTCCCTTGTAGAATGCAATCTGGGGCACAGAATACTTTGTTCCAAGCTTTGATTCTTCGTCAGCAATGTTATTAACCACTCCATAATACACGATTCCATCATATTGGTTCATGCATGCTCGCAACTCAAACTGCAAATATGTGAGGTCCTTGTTGATCTTCAGAAGTGTATCATTGAATAGTTGTTGATGAGTGGCTGCAAGGCATAATGAAATAAGTGAATGGAGGCTAGACATTAGGCAAAATGAATTAGGAGAAAAGTGCAACCCATAGGCTATATACTCTTCTATGACCGGTGCTAGATATATGATTCAGCCAAGTGGCCAACCAGGTGACAGAACTGAAAATAATTCCAATCCCATGTAGAATGAAGGCCATTATTTCAGACAAACAGATAATGTGGCTTTGAAGTGCCAGTGATTGTTCTTTCCAGCGAAACTTTGAAGTGATTGTGATCTGCTTGGTTGATCAGCAGATGAACAGTTACAACTCCTTAGTTATACCTTTGGATTTCTTTTTTAGATGATGATACCTTTGATGAGAAAGTAAGTGTATCTACTTCTGGAATATGGATCGGACAAAAATTCCATTAAATTGTTTGTTCAAAGTACAGTATTCACTTGTCAATGAATTTATACAGTGAACAAAGGTAGGTCAATAGAAAAGGCCAAGATTAAATAAGAAATAATGACTTAGGTCCAACAAGGAAGTTAAAAAAGACAATGCTTACACAAACTGCAACCATATTCGAAAGGCAAACTTTTCTGTGGCAAAGAAAGAGACAGGGGAATATAGCAGGATCAGGTTTCGTAAATAGCAGCATTGTGCAATAAAATTAGCATGAGGCCAAACAAGCACCCTTCTACTTGATAAAAGAGAAGATTTGTACTAGACAAACAGAGACAGGTTCTCAGAAAGGATATAGATGTACACAACACTCAGAATGTCTTACTACCACCACCGTGAGGCTGAGAGGAGCATTTCGTGGAGGATGGAGCAAGAGTACAACCAGAGGGAGAGGAGTAGCAAACGGCATGGCATATCCATATAGGTAGAAAGTAGGTACCGGGTTGCCTGTCGGAGACAGCAGCGAAGATCGTGTGGAAGTCGGGCTCGGCAAGGGGGCCACGGGAGAGCAGCGCCTGCAGCAGGGTGTGATGCTGCTGGCGCCAGGGCAGAGGCGCCATGCTGAAGCCTTAAGGCCCTGTTTGGGAAGGGGGTGTTAAAGTTTAACACCCCACTTTTAACACTTTTTAACACTTTCCTATCCAAACACTTGTGTTAAAAGTGAGGTGTTAAAGTTTAACACCCTATTTTTCATAAACGCATGGAGGAGGTGTTAAAACTTGCTAAAGGTGTTAAAAGTGATCCCCTCTCCACTTTTTCCCAAGTTACCCCTTCTCTCTCCTCCCTCTCTCCGCCGGCCATAAATGAGGGGGTTTAACACATCATCCAAACACCCCAATGTGTTAAACTTTAGCACTCTATTTGAGAGTGTTAAAACTTTAACACTTGTTAAATTTTAACACAGGGTATCCAAACAGGCCCTAAGACAGCCTAGCAGGTGGGATTGAGAACCTGGCCGAGCAACTCCAAGCCCGCTGAATAAAAGCTGAGTGAATGATAGGTTGGTGTACGCTGGAAGGAGGGGAAAGAGGACGGGCGGGAAGGATGGCAATGCTGGCTTGCAGTGTAAGCTTGAGCTGTTGCCTGCACCTGCAGGCCTGCTCAGCCCATCAACGAAGGTCCCCATGTCCACAGCTCTTTTGCCCCCAACCCAGACGGCCAGACCGCCCTTTAAGCTACACATTGTGCTCCAGCACAGTGGCGATAGCAGAGGTTGCAACGCAGACCTCCACGGCCTCCTCGTCATGGCATTGGGTGAGCACCCTCCCCGCGAGGACGACGACGCGCAGTTAGATGGTGAGGAGCAGGATTCGGCTGGGTTCGACGCAGTGAACTGAACCCAGCCGGCATGGCACATGAGCATTTCGTCGAACACTTGTTGGGCTGGGACGCGTAAAGAGAGGTGAGGAGAAGAGCAGGCAGATGAAGATGGCGTACCGGGGTTCCTGCCGGATACGGCGGCGAAGACGGCGTGGAAGTCGCGCTCGGAGAGAGGGCCGCGGGTGAGCAGCGCCTGGAGCAGGGTGTGGTGCCGCCACGACAGCGGCGCCATCGCGAGCTCTGCTTGCTCCCCGCTCTCGCTCGGGAATCGGTGTCGGGGAAGGGAATCCGAGCGGGCACTGCTAGGTTTTGCCCCGATTGGATTAGTTAGATTCGACGCGAATCGGGAACGAACTTCTCCGCCCGGGGAGGGGGAAGATCAGAGGACGGAGGGAATCAATCAATTTTTTTGGGGGGGGATTTTGGGTGGTTGATGGAGATGGATTTTGGGGGCGTTTCGCGGGAAGCGAGCGGTGGGTGGGGGAGGAGACGGGAGGGAACCCGGGAAAAAGAAACCATTCATTGTTGCTGGGTTGGCAACTGGAGCTGCAACGGCCTTGCATCCTGAATGGGCTGGGCATCCTGTCCGTGTCTGACTGGACCGTAATGGAGAATTGCCCGCCTAGGTGCTCTTGGGCCGGAAGTTTCGCAGGCCGGCTTGCTAGATATTTTGGATTTGATCCGTTTGACTTTTAAGGTGACCACTCCCTGCCAAGTACTGCTGGCAGCCAATGATGGCCACACACGAGTGCACGGCTCGCAGAGCGAACGATCCTTTGCCTGGCTTCCATGGCGCCCTCTGCTGCTCCCATCTACGCCGGCTGGGCGCCACCGGCTGCGGCGACCATGCTAGCCGCCACGAATCTCTCGCCCCGCCTGCGACAGCTGCCCACCAGCCCGGCTCGTGCAAACGTATCGCTCTGCCCGCAGCACCATGGTAATGGTCGCCGGGCGCGCAACGCCGACCTCCGCTGCCGCCGCCGGCTCCTCACGGCGCGAGGCGAGCGCCCCGACGATGACGACGACGAGGATGACCAAGACCCGTCGGCGACTGGTGGTGGGTTCGACTACGCGGTGGCGCTGTTCAACCGCGGCGAGTTCCACGCGTGCCACGACGTGGTGGAGGAGCTCTGGTACGGCGCCGAGGACCCCGCGCGGACGCTCCTCCACGCCATCCTACAGTGCGCCGTCGGATTCCACCACCTCTTCAACCAGGTCCTACCCATTGATTGATCAACTGTTGGACTGCATATATACGCGCCAACAATCGATCCATGAATTCTGAATTTATTTGATGCCAACGATCTAATTATTGCTCGATCGATCGGCCTATACGTACGTGCAGAACCACCGCGGCGCCATGATGGAGCTCGGTGAGGGCCTCTGCAAGCTCCGCAAGCTCAACCTCGGCGGCGGCGACGACGACGACCCATTCTCCCGCTTCCGGGACGACGTCGCCGCCGTCCTGCAATTTCTCTACCGCACCCAAAAGGAGCTCGCCGCGTGTACGTGCAAACTTAATTACCTCTCGTCAATTAGCAATCTTTATATTTCGAGTCTAAACCGACTCTTCCATTGATTCAGGCACCGATGACCTCTGCTTGACCATGGACGGCTCGCCGAGCTCGTACCAACTGCTCGGCAACTTCGCCGCCGGCCAGCAGCTCTACCGGTTGCAAGCTGATGATACACACGAGGACGGCGCTTCCACCATCGTCTTCTCTGTACCTGATCATCCCGCCTCACGAGCAGTTCCGTCCTGCAGGGTGAAGCTTCCGACATTACATGCCACGGAGCAAAATCTGACAGAGCTTCAACGTGCATACCAATATATCTAGCCTAGCCCATCATTGTTACGTTTTTCGGCTGAGGTCCAGTCGAGAGTGGCTGAACCATTTATGTCATTTTCAGTGAGGTTTAATGGGCAATAAATAAGCTGCCATGTAGCTAATTTTGTGACATGGTATATTATTTATGAAGTGAGAAGAAACTAGTTTCATGAGGGATGAAACCATCTTTACAATATTTCCAACACATTTTGTGTAAAATCTTAGAAACAACAAAAGATGAAATAATACATCGTGCGACCTATTTCATCCATGAACTGAATCCTCTCTTACTTATATGACATTTTTGAAAATATAAGTATGAAACATTGCATTGAGAATGACCTTATATCTAACAATACGTGCTACTAGTCCATCAATTTACATTTTCTAGCAAGGTCTAATCAAATGGCCCAACCATTAATACCAGCACACATAGTTATAGAGAAGTATTTCGTTTAAAAGAATTATAAAAAGACCATTTTTAATAAAAAAAATTATCTGCGGATCTCAAGCTTGATATAATTGAAGTCAAATCCAAAAAATATTCACTCTGCGGCCAACTCTTGCCCCCAACCAAAACCAAAAATAAAGAATCTTTAACATTCACACAGCACCGATGGCAGTAACGGTCTAACAGCAGCTCCAGCGTTGTTTTCCCGAGAGTGCTCAAAGGAGAGAGAAAAGATTATGAGGGTGATCCACGCTGGAGCATGGGATGCTAGGAAGCAACGCCTAGCATGATGCTTGGTTTTGCAACGAGGTGCTCCAAATAAAAATATATTTTTTGAACAAAAAGCTTTACGTGTTTGGGCTGGGCATGTACGAGACGGGGGAGTAAAGTTGAATGGGTGAATTTTTTTTATTTAGCTGGGTACCAGCATAGTTGTCGCTTTACGCTGGATCAAAATAACCTGAAGGCTACTTTGGTGACATGTCCGTCATGCTACTTCCTGAGAAGAATACACGTTGTTGCTGCTCTAATAGGCTCATAGCACACATGTTTCTTCAATAGTAACCTTTCCTCTCGTAACTTTGACGTTCACACGGCGTCGAGCTAACACGTATCCAATCAGATGTTTTTTTTCCTAAACTCAATTCATAACACATGGATTTCTTTGTTATCAATCGTCTCTTTCCTAATTTTAACGTTCACCCAGCAATGGTATCCGAGGCTATAATGGTCTCAGTCTCATGGCACACGATTTTCTTCACTGTCAGCCTTTACTTTCCTAACTTTTAGCATTCACATGTCACGCATGTCAGTATTTTTTTGGAGTTTGTCTCATCGTACTTTGCATTTTCTATCAATCACCAAATTGTCATTCTTAACCACTAGATTTTGAACTGATTTGGATCCGTCCTGCTCACTACTTGTCTCTTTCTTTTCTTCCTCATATACCATCCTTCACCCACTCCTGACACTTCGACTCCCACGCCGGCTGACGAACCACCCAGAGCTTCATTAGTTCTGCATGTCATAGGTAATTCAAACCTCAAGCCTTAAATTTAAATTTTTATTCCCATTTCCATTCGATTTTAGTGTAAGTTTCGGAGGATTGATGGATAAAAAAATATCAATAGTTGATGAGGAGTAAATTTATTTTTGTGCACTTTCTATCCTAGGTTACGTGCAAAAATAATGGAAGTGACATTGGCTGGGAAAAAAAACCAAAAATTACACGCCCAAGGGGAAAGAAAGGGAGGAAAGCCACACTACCCAAAACCAAACTTTTTCATCTTCCCCTCCCGGGCTCCCCTCCACCTTCTTCTCGTCCATAGTGGCACGTTCAAGCTTAGGGTCTCGCTACCGAGGTATGCATCTCTCCCCCCCAAAACTCCGAACTCCAATCCCTCACCGCAATCCAATTTTTTTTGATTTTCTGGTATTTTTTTCTGAATTTTTACGGAAGATTGGCTTGATCTTGCTTCGCAAGGACTACAAATTTATCTGGGTTTTTGTTTTCCGCAAGGGAGTTGAATTGGTTGGAGCCTTTGTGATGCCGGATGCGAAGACAGATGTAGACGTGAAAACTGGGCAGTGGCAGGCGTAGGATTATACAAATAGCTATACATACATTATTAATTTTATTCCTAAATATATATATTATTCTATTATACAAATAGCTATACATACATTATTAATTTTATTCTTAAATATATATATTATCCTATTACATGATTTTTAAGTAACTGTAGATTTTATTTTCAAATGGAAAATAAAATTTTCTTAACTACTTGTTGAAACTAACAATCCTAAATATATAGAAGAACATAATCTTCGTATGTTTGCAAATTGTGTTTGTTTAAATACATTTTAACTTTTGACTAAAATATATGTTCCACAGGTCACCACGTATTTCGGGAGATATCATGGCAACTCCCAAACTTTAGTGATAAGGAAGTCGCTGGTTGGTTGTCTTCGTCAAAAATTTAATAGATCATAGTGTAGTTGCGCTAGCCAAATTAAAAAATAACTAGTACTTTATAATATCATATTTAAAAAATGTTCACTTTATTTTTGAAGTAGCGATGAAAAACTCTTTTATCTAGAACCATAATTAAAAGAAAAATCTTTATATTGTTTTTATATTATCCTGAAAGAAGTATATATCTATCTGATTTCAATGATATTCTAAAAGTATTCTTTACAAGGTAAAAAGTTTTAGAGGTGAAAACCATCATATTATGTTAAGGTAATACTTTAGAAAAAAATAAAAGACTAAACATTTCTATTGGATTTGATATTTCTATCAGATTTGGACTGCTTGTGCTCGTTGCACGCCCCACCCTTGTTGCCATCCATTGGCACCGCCTCCGCCATGCACCACTCGTGCTTGTTGCGGCGCTCCGTGCACAACGTCCCGCCGTGGCTTCCCGTGCTCGTTGCGAACGCTCATCCCCACCGCGTCCACCGCTATGGCCTATCGATGTTGTCTATCTTTACCGCGCGCTACTAGTGTTGGTGGCCCTACAGCTACTGACTTTGGGGAAGAAGAAGAAATAAAAAAAACTAGCATTTCAAAAATGTTGATCTTTGTTTTGGAATATGTTGAATGTGTTCTACTCATATGTAGCCTATAAAAAATATTGACTGTACTACTCTCTACAAAATATTGATATATATTTTGAAAAATATTAATTATGTTATTTTCGAATGTTAGTCTGATTTTTTAAAGTTGTTAAATTTGTTACGTTGAAATATTAATTTATTTTAGATTTCTAGGCTAATGGACTTTAAAATTATGGAGTCTTTCCCCTCTCTCCCACGAAATCGGTTAAACCGGTTTGGCCTGTGTGACGGCGTCTGCTACGGTTTTCTTCCTCCCGCGACATCTCCTCCCTTCGCTTTCCTACCAAAGGCATAGTCCAACTTCAGAGCAATACAAATGGTCAGAACCCTTTGCTGGGGATACCAGCTTTACAAGTGAGATGCAGGAAGAAAAAACATTCACATCTAGACATCTTCCCAGGCAAAAGACTCTCACACCACACCTTCTAATCTTACCCTCTCTACCTCCAGAAGACACATCGACAAACCAGAAGCCTAGCAACACCACAAGTCATTTCCTTTTTTTTTTAACCAACCTCTGAGAAGAACAAATTCCAAACTACTATTCTTCAGCCGGCAGACTACAGAAAACAGCTAGGAAAACGAAACAGCAGTTGCTGAATCTCCTCCCTTCGCTCCCCCGGCGCCCGCCGCTCCCCACGCGGTCGGCCCGTGCGCCGCCCTCCACGCTCCCCTGCCCAGCTGCAGCTCGAGTCCGGCTGGTGCGGCAGCACCCTCCCTTCCCACGACTTCTCTGTTCTCTCTCTCGGCTTCGGTCTTCCTTTCCTAGCGGCGACGACAGGGCGAGTTGCGCTGCCCGTTGTTCGTGGAGCGACGGGCGCTTCGCCGGCGACGAACATCCGACAGGGGTATGCCTGCCTATTCCCCTCCCTTCCCATCCTGCTGCGCGAAATCAAACACCCAAACCCCTAACGTATGTTATTTGTATTCGGATCTGACCATGATTTTACCTACTAAATTCGATCTTTTTGCAACAGTTATGTCCTATACTGGGTCCGCCCCTGAAACGGGGGATGGCGGCGGCGGCGGCGCAGGCGGCGGCGGCGGCGCAGGTGGCGCCGGCGGCGGGGGCGGCGGCTCCTTCAGCGAGCAGAGGCTGGTCGAGAAGCTCAACAAGCTCAACAACTCAGCCGCGAGTATTCAGAGTATCCTTTTTTCTCCGTGGTTACTTTCTTGCACGCTCGCAAATTTGGTAGCCTAGGTGTTGCTTTCTGTTTCATATATCTTTTGATTAAGTAAAACCCTAACTTGCAAATTGCAATGTCTGTTAGTAGAACTGCTCAGGAGATTTCATTGGGCATGCTAAGTATGCCACAAGTTCCGTGCTGTGCTTATTGTCCTGTTGTTTGTTTGCTGGTGCACATGAATATAAGTTACAAATCCTCTTGTGTATGAATTTATTGTATCTATATGGCAATAATATTTATGTTACTGTACTTCCTGACAGTTTTCTTGTTTTAGTGTCTTTCTCGGGCATTGAGAAAAATGTTCTCTTATTGTAAATGTAAATAGTCATGGTAAAAGTTTTTGATTTCTAATGAGCTTTGTGCTGCACTTGATTTTAAGTGCTTTTATCCTTGTGTGGATATAGGTGCGTAGAAATCAGCACTCCACGTGTTCTATTCCATGTGTTGAAAAAGAGACCTAGACTACCATCATCTTACTATTAACACTGCTGTCAGTAATTCCCTTTTCTTTTTCACTTTTTTGTCTCCTTTATTGGTGGCTCCTGTTGGGTTTCAGGTCTAGCCTAGCCCAACTTTCTGGTGACTAGAAGGCTTTGTTGTTATTGTTGTTAATGCCAATGCTTGGTTTCCCATCTCTCTATAAGTATATTTTCATTGTCTTTTGAGGCTGTTCCTTTTGTGAAATGTTAATGATACTCATACGGCTTTAGATGCATCTATATTAATTATCACTATGTCTCTTCAGGACATATCTGCCATCCTCTTCAGCTTGCTAAATTAAGCCAGCAAAACAATTATATTACACATCCTTCACTAAGGAACTAAATGTTAGCCAGGTGGTTCTAACTGCCCAACTAGTTTGCTCTGGTCGCTGTTATTTATGTACTAGCATGGTAGTAACTAGTAAGCCCGTTTCTACTCTTGGTTCGCTGTTTGAATTTTATGGTATTCTGATCTGATGTTGTTGTGTTTTCTATGCCGTATTCAAAATAAATTTTGGCAGCATATTACTGCACCAAAAATGTATTGTCAAAACTACTTTCCCTTCTACATAATGGCCTATATCTTCATTTTGAGTCAACTAACCAGTGAAGTGAAGACATATCCTACACCCAACCCCTTATTGATTAAACAAACCATGCAAGGCATGCATTTGGAGTTTGAAGTAAAGGTGCAGTATGCTTTATTAGCATGCTGCACGTCATTCTCTACTGACCATAGAAAAAGAGAATCCTATGGTTGTTTCAATATTATTGTGCTTGCTTCTTTGTGAGGAATTTCATGCCATATGTTGTATATGCCACTCCATTTCTAAGCAAGTGACTCTGAGACAATGCAAATGTCACTGTCTCTTGGAACAAACATACTAACAATTCATACCCTGTAGAAGCAAAGGATCTCACCCCTTAGGCTTTATGACAAATGTTACTCTTTCTTTGGCTTCAAAACATGTTCTGCTTCTAGAGATGTAATACAACATAACTATCAGATTGGGAGGAGATGGCTGAAACTGTTGACCACTTTTTAGTGGGAGCCCACATGGTAGTTAGTTTTCAAAGATGGAACCTATAATAACCTACAAACTATGTTCCCTTTTTTTTTCTCTTAATGTTTACGGACTAAATTCTATGGTTTCTATACCTTGTGTGCTTTAGGTATGTTTTGCAACTATAAGGTTTGGTTTGGTCCAGTTATCTTGAGTAGCAAATGACCACATTGCTTATTTATCTCCTCATTTCCTCATGATGTCAAATTTAATCAGAATTGTGTTTTTTTCCTATGTAAGTTTGCACCTAGATATTGCATTATTAGTTCTTTTTTGTATTCCTTAATTCGTATGCAGCACTTTCACAATGGTGTATTTTTCACCGGAAGAGGGCCAAAAGGGTTGTAGACACATGGGAAAAGCAGTTTAATAGTGCAACGAAGGATAAGAAAGTATCATTCCTATATCTATCGAATGATATCCTGCAAAACAGCAAACGCAAGGGAGGAGACTTTGTGAATGAGTTCTGGAGGGTTCTACCTAGATCACTGAAACATGTCTATGAAAATGGGGGAGAAGATGGAAAGAAAGTGGTGGCAAGATTAGTAAGTTTCACCTTTTTCACTGTCACGTAATTAATTCTTTGCAGTTCACCAGCTCCTTTTATTCTAGAGCTGTCCTAGAGCCTTCTCCAAGAATGCAGGAGGATCTAAATGTGTCAGTACCATCATGGAACTAAAGTACAATTGGATCAATGACCGTCATTGGTTACTTGTTAGCTTGTTGTAGCAAACTATTGGAGTCATATGCTATTGCTGTTTCATGTTATTCAACTATCCTTATTACTCCCTTGGTACACTTTTCTGGATTCCAGGTAGTATTTGTTTGCTCTGATGTGTTTTGATGATACAACCATAGTCACGTGCATCAGTGCATGGTGCATATACAATTATGTGTAGAGAAAATGTGAGCTAAAAGTAATACTAGAGCAGCATCGATTAGTAAAGCAGATAGCCTTTGATACACAGCTCTTCTGCGTTTTAAAAGCAGATAGCCTTTTTAGTTTATAGTCTAATTTCCTCTATTCCCAGGAGTGTTGTGTTTAATGAACACAATACATTGTTTCTCAAATGAGTGTCTTGCTCGGTATGTTGGTAGTCAGTTGCCGGAAACATCAATTCAGACTCTTCCACTGGTATTATACGTTTATAAATATTTGCATAGGGTTTGTCAGCCATAGTTTGCTTAGATCTTCATCAATAATGTAAGAAAAGTTCCTATTCATAGTTTGACTAGATTAATTATGGAATTATTGATGGTAAATTTAACCATTCTTATCTTTTATTGCAAGTCCAAAATAAATAAGTCTATCTTGTTATTTTTTGGGAACTACAGATAGGAATTTGGGATGAACGTAAGGTTTTTGGGACCCGTATTGAAAGTCTGAAAGATGATATTCTTGGTGACAACCCTCCTGTATTGGATAACAACGGGAATAGTTCAAATCCTACCTCTAATCCCTCTTCAAATTCCAAAGCTGCACGAAAGGATTCTGGTATAATAGTAAAAGTAAGTTGCTTATTCTCCAGGGTGAATCTGACAAATTGGATTGGATACTAGAGCACCTTCTTATTGTTGGCTTTTACTGTAGAAACTTACTGTTGGTGGGATGCCTGAAAAGATTGTGACTGCATACCAATCAGTGCTCGATCAACATTTTGATGAAGACACAGCTTTAAACAAATGTAAGAGCACTGTTGGTGTTTTGGAGAGAATAAATAAAGATATAGACGATGCTAGCACCAATGGTAAGGATTTTGCTTGCTCACTAGTTATTTAATGCTGTGAATATCTGCCGTTGAAGAAAGTTTGACATCATTCTTATGTGCTCTGCTATTTTTGACCTGTATTTTTTGATAGGTAATCAGCCAGCATCAACATTGATTTCGAACCTTCAAGAACAGCAAATGACCCTAAAGCAGTGCATCGAACAACTTGAAAGTGTAGATGCGGCGAGGATATCCCTGATCAATCAATTAAAAGAAGCTCTCAGCGAACAGGTCTTGAGGCTTTTCATTTCCAATGTTCCATTTCAATTACATGCCTTCGTGATGTTCATATATGTTTGTCTTATTTATATAACAGGAGTCAAAGTCAGTGGTTCTTCGGGGTCAGTTGCAAGTAAGAATTATTCTTTATATCTTATTCCTTTTCATTTGTTGTTATTTCCTTGCAAAATCACATCCTAGGTTATTCTATCCTATGATGCATTTACTGTTAATGCCTAATTAAATGAGGTTTATTAGGTTATAAATGCTGAACATGTTCTAAGATCTGCAAGTGGTGCTTATTTATCCTGTCCCATCTATTCTTTTAATCTATTTTGGAGTTTGTGGATGCTGTTCTTTTATCGTGCTACTGCCATGCTCCATGATATGTGGCCATAAGATGTTTCTTCTATCTTTGGCATCCTGTTGATCAATATCCACATGTTCAGGATGAGTAGTGGGATAATAATTATAAATAGAGGCAGGACATCTCAGATTCATAGGAAAGCTCTAACATGATTAAATAGTGTAGCATATTTTTCCTTTGGGATGTAAGGCAAACCAATTGTGGTTTGCTTGGTATGTGTTTGTTGCACGTATATGTCAGAGATCACAATTCATAACAACTTAGTGCGTAGTGTGCATTTGGGCTTGGACTATTCTGTGAATCCAGATGTTTTCTGTTTTGGTAGGGTATGGGAACCCGATTAACATCCATACCCATTCGAATTTTACCTGTCCATCCTTAGGAATAATAGCGAGTACTAGAAGTGGATATGGGTAGATCTACAAATAGAGAATATTATCCATTGCCCCTGCATTGCAAGTGGACCCACCTGTGTGTTTGGTCCTGCTCCAGATTATCTCCCCAAGTTTCAGACTTTCAGTTGAGCTATGAAAATTTATGGTGTAATACTAGGTTGAAATTTCAAATGCTGAACTTTTGTTCTTCTAGGCTTCATTCATTTTCTTCATGCCAATGGAGTCTGCATGTGCATTTAGTCCACCCCCAATCTGCGCAAAGCGGATCCTCTATAGTATTAAATCATGTCCAACACATTTTAAATGATCTTGTGAGAATTCTATGGTGTGAATGCGAGTTGAGATGTAATTGTCCTCATTTTTTGTTCTGGAGTGAACATATTATGATAAAATTGGTTTCAGTTTCACTGTAACCAGCTCCCAATTATAAATTCATGCAGGTTCTAGTTAAGAAAAAAATAGACTTCATGAATTCTTTGTTTGCTGAATGCATCTGGGCTAGTGAGCACCAAGCACATGTGTTGAGCCATCTAGGGTTCGTCTGGCGCGTACGCGTTTTACCAACTCCAATTGCTACCTGGCCACCCCACACCCACAGCATTAGTTTCAATCCCATGGCTCACTTGAACTGCTTCCTGAATCCAACTAAGGCCAGACTATATTTTTGAAAAATTGCACCTAGACTGTTTTCCTAGCACCTTGATAGTCCGTGTGAGTCTGTGACCTGCCATATAGATCTGTGGTCTTGACATCCACCCAGTCTGGCTGTTGCATTCCTCTGTGATGAGCTGATAACAAAATGCATGTGGTCTTACTTTGAAATGGAGAATTGTACCCCAGGTTGTGGAGTAATGCATGTCTTGTTGCCTATCACTGTCTCAATTAACTTTCTTGCTGGAATTTATCTGTGTGGTCACAGTTAAATTTCATTAACATTGGTAAATATCATCGATTTTGATATTAGTATCTGTTCTGCAACTGTAATCAGGCTTTATACATTTTATGACATTATTAAAGTGATACCTTGCTAAACTTTTTTCTAATTATCAAAACAGGTTGCTCGAGCAGAGGCTGAACGTGCCATTCAACTTAGACAACAACTGGGTAGTGCCCTTGCCACAAGTGGCACACAATCTAGTTCTAGTCCTCTCATGATTACTCCACCAGAGCAAACAGCTGCTATGATGCAGGGTTCTGGAGTAAGGTCGACACCTCCAAGGCCACAGCCACTGAATCCAGCAACCTCACTCCCCCCTACAGTCAGTGCAGTGGGTGACGAGTCCAAGAGGACGGCAGCAGCTATGGCAGATAAGCTTGCATCTTTGTCAGCACCTGCGTTTCACTCCCTTATCTCATCTCTTGCTGCTGAGCAAGCTGCTTCCATAAATGGTGGATCGCCTTCAGGAGAATTCTCTGGAGGACCACCTGGCTTCCAGATTGAAAAGAGGCCTAGGATTGAGAAAACAACACAGGCCAGTGATATGGGTGCTCCTCCCTTTTTTGGGCAAGCGCCACAGGTGCAACAGCAGGTTGGAGGAGTGCCTACTTCTCTTGGAGGCACGCAACCACAAACGCCAGGTCCATTCCCACCACCGCCGCCGCCACTGCCATCTATATTGCCACCGCTTCTGCAACAATTTGCTCAAAATACTGGAGGAATGGTCGGAGTGGGAGGACCTTTTGGGATGATGGCTGGCTCAATTCCACCTCCGCCTCCATTGTCGCTGCCGGCAGGTTTCCCGGGACTAAGTGGGCCACCTCCTCCACCTCCACCTCCACCAGCTCAGAACCAGCCCCAGCAGCAGCAGTCTCCGCAGCCACCACAGCAATCACCAACATCAGCCGGATTCTTTCAAACATCAAGCATGGGGTTCTTTCCGCCGGTGCAGGTGCAGCAATCTCCATCTGCCCAACGACAGTGATTCAACGGCAGCATGGCATTCATCAGGCTATAAAGGCAGCACCTTGTGCTAACTTTGTACATTAAACAATAATCCCTGAGTATCGAGCTTATATGTGACTCGTCCTACAAGCGAAGCAGGACCAATGGTCACGGATTAGAAAGATCTGTAGAATAGGCATGCGGTTTGTGATGTAGAACTAAGTTCCTTTTGGTTCGAGGAGTTGTTTGACTCCTCATGGTCATATGAAGTAGTTAGACTTCGTTTTTCCCCCTTTGCATTGATCTTTTGAGGCAAAAGAAACCGACGTTGGCATTGATGCTTAAGAGTTGCCCACTGTTAGAACAGTTTTTGGGCTGAAACAGCTGTAGAACTCACTTTGGTATGATGTGAACTGCAAATATTTGTCATGTCGTCGCTTAAATTTATTTATTATTATTATTTTAATCATAACTTCCTTTTTGGGTGCGAAATTATGGCTATCTCATCACTTGCTCTCAAGACAAGGTCTACTTTGGAGCACGGAACGGTGATTGGATGAGTTGAAATCAACAGAGGGAGACTATATGGTCTGTTCAGTTGGGGGTGGGATCCCTGTGATATGCTTAACCTGGGTTTATTGATGCTGTAAGCTATGTTATGTGGGCATATCCATGATGGCCATTGGCCAAGATTTGCCTTATTTTGCTTCCAAAGACAAGGGAGCATGGCAACAATGATGATGGGAACAAGACGAGTATCATTGCACAGATTGATCTCAAGTTGCCTTCCATCTTCTGGATGAAGGCCAACGAAATGGGCCTAATGAGAGCAGTCAGTCTGTTCGCTTCAGCTTATCAGCCGACTTATCAGCCACCGAACAGTATTTTTCTCTCACAACAAATCAGCCGTTTCAGCTTTTCAACCGACTTATGAGTCCAGCCGAACAGACCCAGTATGATCAGTTACTGCAACACAACACTTATACCGATCCTATAATTCATTATGATCCAGCACTATTTTGAACTGAAATTACCACCTTCTCTGCTCGTAGTAGACCTATCGGCCGGGTTATATTAGTTGTGTCTACTACAAGATTGGAATGATGCACGGCTGACCTAGGGAAAAAGGAGAAAAAGATTGCAAGCTGCCTACCAAGCCTACAACTACAAGAGAGGATCAGAGGAGGAATAAGATGTCCCAAATTAAAGGGCGCTAACTAATTCTGCCTGGGGTTGAACCTGCTCCCCGGCGCCGACCTCGTGCTGGCGTTGAACTCCACGTTCGGCTTCGTCGTCGTCGCCGTTCCTGGTTGATGGGCGCCGCCCTTGACATGGAAGGTGTTTGTGGCCGCCGTCGGTTGCCGCAGCAGCAACCTCCTGGCAGCCGCCCAACCTTGGCCGTCCGGAGGCAGGGTCGTCGCCGGCGATGCTGCTGCAGTCGCACTGCTGAGGAGGAGGAAGAGGAGATGGAGCGAGATCACGGCGCTCATGACAGCCGCCTTCATGGATCTGCAGCTTCACTTCACTTGTGAGCAGGGGCAGGAGTAGTAGATCTTGCTTGGGGGTGATTGATGGTCGTGGATGTAATGTGTAAGAGTAGTGCTGGTCTCTGCTTGAACTTGCACAGTGTGCTATAGTAACCGCGGCCTGTACATATATTGCGGCCGGGCAGGTAACATGCATGGTTGCGAGTGGAAGAAGCACGCTATTTCCACGTCCACTATCACTAGCTGGTTAGGAACATGCAGAGAACATGGATGCTACTACTATATCCCCTCCGTATCTCTACTAGTGCTGGAGTGGATCGAGCAAAAGGGCAATGTGCGAGATGTACGGCCAGTAGGTCACAAACGAATCGTACACAGATAGCATCATGCTCGCTCTTTAATTTGTAACCGCTGTGTGTTTGCAGTTACTCTGGAGCAAATTTGCAAATCTGGACAATAATACACACACCAAAATTCCATTATAGCGCAATTCCTACCTGTGTCTCTGCTCTGAATTCGGTCAATGCTACTTGTTGTCTGGTACTCCGATGACAGTTCATGGACTCTGAAGTGAAACTGCCATGACCAACAATAAAATTCGAGTAAACAATTCATTGCCAACTAACCAGCCACAAGTCTACAAGTGCGTCTCCACATGGAAGAGGTGCTGGCCAAGGACCATCTGTCTCTCTACTCCACAGATTTGACCTTGCCGAGCTCCTCCTTCCCTTTGCTCCTCTGCATGCAATCATTGAAACATTCGTTCTTGCTTGGCCAGTTTGCTCTTGGACCACAGTGGTTGATGGCATACGACACAACTAACATGTGAGCACTTGGAGTAGCTCTGCCACTAGTCTACATTTCTAATGGATGCCGTCACATGCTGTTTAGCATACATTGGACGGCTGTAAATGAGATGACACATTCCATTCCATTCTAGATGAAGTGATTTCTCAAACACCGGATCGATAGCACTATAGTGCAAATAACCGTCCCTGGCTCCTTTCAAATATATACTGATCGATTGCATCCAAAGTAATGGAAAAAATGATCAAGCAATAGTTGGGTACGAGCTCAACTGGTAGAGCGTTAATCTATGCATGACAACCGATAGCTTACAAATTGTAGGGTGCTAAAGTTTGAGGGCATTGGGTTCAACTTCTCGCATCTTCAATAAACTTTTTTCTTTTCATAGAACTATTTTCAATGGTTAAATAATCTTTTAAGGATGCCCAACAATAGGGGCTTGAATTATTTAATGGTCTTGATTGAGGATATTTTCGACACAACATAACAAGAATTGTTTTGATTGATAGGTGTGGGCTAGCATTTTTGTTACAGAACCAGCCCACAAAAATGTAGGCCAGAGCTGCAAAATACGAGGCCCATCGGTGCTCAGAGGCAACAATTCTCTTTTTCCACAGCTGTGCTGCGAACGTGAGGAGCAACACGGGGATTGAGAAGCTGCTGGCTACCGCCAGCCACGCCACAAGCTGTGGTGCCGATTTCTCTCGCCACAGCCGCCACAGGTTGTGGCGTGGCGAGCTGTGGTCATGAGCCAAGCACGTCCTAAGATGCTCATTGATAAATTTATCATTTTTATTTTCTCAAGAGCAGGACTGTATGCCATTTTTGTTTTCTCGAGAGTAGGATTGTATGAGTAATCATGCTGAGTCGAGATCGAATACGTGGGTAAACAGATCGATCCGGGCCGGCACAGGCACAGCCTTTCTGTTCCCCGTCCTGCACGTTAACGCCGTGACGTGCCTGTATCGTTCACGACTCGCGTGCATGACGCCATCTGAGCCGATCTACTACCCGTGAATATCTTACGCTACCATCTATGCAGCTCAATATGTAGAGGTTAATTTATGCGTGATAAAAGCTACAGGGGTCAACCCATTGCATCTCTAAAAAATAGTTTTTCTTCCATGCAAAAAATAAAAAATAAAAATTGAAATATACAAAAGCAAACAAAAGTTGGGGATGAGCTCAACCGGTAGAGCCTGTCTCCAATGAAAAGTTTCTTTCATTTAATTTCTCTACCATTTTTTGGGGCGTATTGTCTTCCCTGCATTGAAAGATATAAAAATATTTATTGTGCAAAAACAATCAATGTTGGGATGTAGCTCAACTGGTAGAGTGTTAATCTATGCATGATAAAGGTACAGGGTTCAACTCCCATATCTCCAATTTAAATTTTTAACCTCAATTCTTTTGAAATTTCTTTTTCATTACAGAAAGATACAAAATGATGAGGTACTCCCGACCCATGTTTGGGTCATTGGGTGTCTTTTTTATTTTATTACTTGCTACCATATGTCTTTTATGCAACGACATTGGGTTAAGCATTTGCCCTTATAAAAGAAACTAGTTCGGCAGACAAGAGAATTGCATTTTCCTTCTTGTCTTGCATGGATGTTGTCAGACAATTCGATGCTAGACAAGTATGAAATCCTCCAAATCAAGGAATAAGCGAAGCCATATAGCGGCAACCTCGCCTCCTTCACACGCACACAAACAAGTCATATGTTGTATCTCGGCAGGAACTCTATACGTAAGCCAACACAAGATGTCAAGATCACAACTCTCAAAAGAATTTAACGATTCTTGAGACGAGAACCCGCACCAATAAAAAAAAAGATTGTGGTGCATCCCAGCTTTCAAATTGACTACATCCGATCAATGCATTAGCGGATAATATTTGATACATCGTGTCCCATTGTCAATTCATATGAGTTGCGGCAATCTAATTTGCTCTCGAGATCAAAGGATTACTTTTTTATGAATGGAATGCTGCTTTCTCTTTCCTAAACCCACAGTTCCAATTGTACATATAATTAATTTGTATTAAGGAAATAGTACAGATAAGGGGATGTAGCTCAAATGGTAGAGCGCTCGCTTTGCATGCGAGAGGCACGGGGTTCGATCCCCCGCATCTCCATTTCTTTTTTATTTTTCGTTGCTTTCCAGGGTGGCGTGGCGACCGGACCCACTCGTCATCCTCAGCGAGCCTCACCTACCCCACCCCGCCATTGTCAATCCGCAATTCCGCAGCAGCTTCCTTTCACCATTTCTTTTCGCGGTTCCCTCCACCCTCGCCGTTTCGTTTCCTCCGCCTGCCCGCCGTACCAATCCGGCCAACCGCCGGATGGCGTCGTCGGCGTTCAAGTCCACCACGCGCCGCGACATTCACGCCTCCTCCTCCTCCGCTTCCCGCTCCGACCCGCCCCCGTGCCCACGCCGCTCTCGCTCCCGCAGCGTCAGCGCCACGCCCCGCGCACGCGGGCACGACAGCCTCCAGGAGGACTACGCCAACACCCGAACCAACCCGCTCTTCGACTCCGCGGTCTCCCCATCTCCGCCGCAGCAGCCGGCGGGGACCGCTACTAGCGCCGGCGGCGGGGATGCGCCCAGGCGGTACAGAAAGCGTGAGCCGCTCAAGGGCGGGGGACGCGGCGGGAGAGCGCGGTCGGTGCCCGTTGCGCCGCAGCGGAGGCACTCCGCCTCGGCGCCGTCGGCGGACGGTGCTGGCGCTGTCCGCGGGAGGAGGGCTTCGCGGGCGCGGTTGGTGGTCAGTCGTCTCTGCTTCACATTTCACCCGAAAACCTGTCCCCAGAAAATTTCCCCGCTTTCCATAACTACGATGTGCATAATTTTGTCTGTCTTCCTTTCTACTACATGATCAACTAGTATATGCCGTGTGGATATGCAGACTACTTGATATTCAATCTGCATTCTATCTCCATCAATCTGAATCTGACTGACATCAAATGTTTTGTCTTGCTACATCTGACAGACAGATACAGAGGCAAGGGATGCGGCAAGGAAACTGCAGTCATGGAGGAGTCGGCATTTGATTTCAGAGGTATGTACGCTGGTTCTGGACCTCAGATTGGATGGTTTATGTGTACGGTAACTATGTACTTTTAAGGAACTTGTATTCTCACAAAGCAGTAAATGCCTCACAGAGCAAACAAAGGGGAATTGGTGCAAGCTGTTCATCTCAGGGGTCAACAACTGGAGTGGTATGTGAATAGCTTGTGTAGCTTTGTGCTTTGGTCAAATCATGCATGCCATGGGGTTTACAGGCAACACGAGCATGTCACTGACTAAAAGTATGTTTGTTGCACACAGGGTTCCCGACATATGGATGAAACAACACATTTAGAATGTAGCACTTTTGTTTTTTCACCAGATCATCATCTTGACCATGTAAGAACTAGTGAGTCACTCGTGTGAAGCTATTGCCCATTGCAATTCCTTGGTGTAGCTATGAACTAGGGAAAGGATTACTTTGAAAATTGATGTTTTCCAACTTTAAGGAGTATGCATTTTTCCTTTTTTTTTCTGGTAATTATAATGGACATGCCGACATGATGCCCACTTGTTTCTCTGAGTTTGCATTCTCTTTAAATACAATATTGCCAGGTTGAAAATGTGTTTTCTAGAAATATTTTGCTAGCCCCGCTTTCTGTTTGTAAAGGAGAAAAGTTTGCCTTTATATCCAGCTTTTGCTTTGAACTTGACTTTGCCGTTTTCTCTACTATATTCTGTCTAAACCTTTCATTCATATTTTATTCATTGTTCTAAGTTGCCCGTGAATCATGACGCTTCTATTCTTCTTTGATCAACAGGCCATTTGGCAGCAGAACCATTCAACTGTCCCAGTGGATCCAGTTCTGGAAATTCCTCCTGAGTTCGATCCAGATTCTGCTGAGTTTATTTCAGACTTCAGTGATTGTGCCACAGAATACCGAAAGAAAGATGTTGTGGAAATCCCTCTTGATTTTGATACAGATGCTGCTGAACTGGACTCTGATGTGAGGAACAATGCCGCAAAACAGCACCGGGAGCAAATGGAAAATTTCTCTTGAGTTTGATACAGATGCTTCCGAGCTGGTTTCAGACATATGGCACATGAAGCAAACCAGCAGCTGGGGCGATGGGAGCTCCTCTTGAGTATGATCCTGACACCTCTGAGCTGGCTCCTGACATTACAGAATATACAATAAAACTCAACAGGTCTGTTAACTGTTGTGCTAACTGTGTTATGCCTTTAGTTAAACATAGTCATCACTCATCAATTATAACCTTTTTACTTCTTATTGCAGTCACATGAACGTGCTCGAAAACTTCGGGCAGATTTGGCAGTTGAAGAGCAGCGGGAACAAGAACTGAGTAGAATGCTGAAGGGCATAGTAACAGCTTCAAATTTTACTGAGACCCATAAAAAACGGCCAAGAAGAAAGGTAATGTTACCTGCTAATCCAGATACTAATACAATCCATTTATCATTCATGTAATTTAGAGATTTGTGTTAATAATATGCAATCTTGATCTTAACTTTATATCTGCTTTGGGATTACAGAGTAGCATAGAAAGACTGAAAGTGTCAAGGCATTTAGCTGAAGAGGCACTGAATTATTTCGAGGAATGTGTTTCAATTTCAACAATGGATGGCACTGATTTCTCGTCACCTGAGGACCATCAACTAAATTCAGTTTTGAATGTCCAACCAAAGAGCAATAGTAGATTTTTCCACAAAGGGAGATCAAGCTCTCAAGAACCCCACACTCCAGCTGATCAACATGGCCATCATGAGGTTAGTGAATTGATTTTTCTCTTAGCTTGGAGTTTTGTTGTTCAAGTTGGCTCGTTGAGTTCCTTCTAATATGCTCTCATTTTTTGGAAGTGCACAGTAGTATGGCCCTAAAATTTGAATTATTCTTGGAATATATTGTGCACTCTTATTTCATGATATGACCTCCAGCGTGTTAAGTGTTCTGAACGATAGGGAGCACCGCAAAAAAAAATTATTATTCTATTTTAGAAGCTACATATATTTTCACTTTTTGTGGAGAGAAACTCAAAATGCAAACACCTTAATTTATTTGGATATGAAATGTGCTGCTTGTTAGTGAGGTCCCATGAGATTCGAATAGTACCTTATCTGGGATCGCCTGAAATTGCTGCCCTTCTATCAATAGATTGTCATGATATCTTCTGTCATAAATCATAATATCATTGGTAATTTTCATCCTTCTCTAGTTTCTCTTCTGTCTGATGTATAAACTCAGAGGATATCCTCACCTTGAATTTTTCATGGCATTCCAGTAGAATGGCATTTATGGTTTCCCCCCTTCACTTCAGGAATTTGACAAGCAAACTCAGTGCTCAATTAGCATAACTGGATCTGATGTATCTGATGGTGTTAACTTTAGTAACACAAAATGCCACATGAAATTTAGAAACAACTCCAGTGAAGATCTTGATGGCCTTGACACTCCACGGAGCAGAAGTTCTTGTTTCTCTTTCACCCATGAGTCAGTAAAAAATGTTGAAAACTGTGATGTTCCGCAATACCTGGGGAATTTTGGAATGGGAAACAATAAAGAGCTAAGAGAGACAAGGTCTAGTTATTTTGCTGATGACTATGTCTCCCAGAAAGTTAACCCGGACTTACTGAAGGATATGGCGACCTTTCAGAATCGAATGCAATATGGAGGGCTTTTTATATGTAACGTTAGAACATTCTGACAGTGTAAATAGTGGCCACTGGCAAATGAAGTTAAGTAATTACCATTGTAATTTGTAAAGTGATTAGCATTGTGCAATTATTTGTGTTGTGGGTGTATTTGTCCATTCGTTTCTTTTTTCTTGTCAACTGTGAATTTTTGGTCACTGCTATGACCTTTTATCATGTTTCTCATGCGTGCTATTTTGTTTACATGGGAATAATTTACGCCAGATGTCCCACATGAAGTTCATGATGTTTGAGCAGAATTTGATATGAGAATTGTTTGATTGATAGGTTGGGATGTAGCTCAATTGGTAGAGTGTTAATCTATGCATGATAAAGGTACGGGGTTCAACTCCTCGCATCTCCATTAAAATGTTTTTTCCTTTTAATTTCTCTTTGTCTTCCATGTGTATAAAAAAGTTATAAAAATATTTGTTGTGCAAAAGTAATCAATATTTGGGGATGTAGCTCAACTGGTAGAAAGTTAATCTATGCATGATAAAGGTACGGGGTTCAACTCCTCGCATCTCCAATTTGTTTTTTATTTAATATCTCTTCCATGGCTAAAAGTTGGTAGAGTATATTAATCTATGCAATGGTAAATATATGGGCTACTATTCCTTCATCTTGAATAATCAAAACTCAATTCTTTTGAAATTTCTTACATTACTCTTATTTATATAGAAAACAATTGGTTCTTTGTTCAATGATCAATGAAATTCACATAATAAGTACGTTTTCAAGGAAGAGCTAAGTATTTTACTTCTTGCTTGGCTTTGTAATTCCCATAAGCCCCCTCCCGTCCCTTTTTCTTGTTGGGCTTAGAGCCTTGTAACCAGTACATTTTTTCGTTATATAGTATCACATATGGCACGGGCGATGGCGCCATCGTTAAATATATATCGCCATCGCACGGGGGGCGGTGGCACTGGCAGGGGAGGGAGGGGAGGGGGCTAGGGTTGGATCTGATGCAGATCTGACGGACCTCATTCCTTTCACGAATCTCAAACTTTGGAAGTTAACTTCAAAACAATCTTCCGGAAGATGGATAGGATTTCCGCCTGCCTTGCCTTTCGACCCTTTTGAGGCTGAACCCCATCTTTTCTTCCATTCTTTTGGGCCCCTGCTTGTGTGTTACCCTTAAGCTAGGCTTAAACAAACATTCTTTTGCACAAATGCGCCCTTGTTGTCTTTAACGACTGTTTGTCTTTGCTGTAGGGTCTAGAGGTCTACTACGAGTAACAATTTTTCTTTGTTTCGCGTCAATCCATTTGGTAGGACAAGTAGTGCTGTGGCAGGAGTACTTCTAGATGGAGTCACTTTAGGAGCCAAATGGCTTGTTTGCTCCGGTTTTCCTCTGTGGTGGGTGATTTGTTAGGCAGAGTCTGTGTTTGTGTTGCAATGTCTATGCTTATTTTCTAGCGTTGTTGGAAAGCATACTATTTTAGACAACTGCACTTTCTTACTGGGGAAAAAAAGTGAGTCACTCATGCAGCATCTGCACCGCTGGGAAAACTGACCATGCGACAAGTTTCAGTTCCTATGTTACTAGCCTTCATGTTTCCAAATTGTGGTTTTGAATCCTGTGGTGCACCATCAAGTTTCGTGTCTGTTCCGAAAACTTGAACTATCATTGAAATAACAAAGGACATTTTGCTTATATTTCACCTTGTTCAATGTCAGGCCTGTATTTTCAAGCACAGGAGATGCAGATTTCGCAAACCTGCTAGTTATGGAGCACCTGTGCTAATTTCTTAACTGCTGCCGTTTCATGTGCTGGCCGGCACTGTCACCACTCACAAACGTCATAAATCAAACTAATCTGGATTGGGTAGACAATGGTACAGAGATTTGAAGTGCTCTCGTCAGATAGATCTAGAAACCTACCTGCACCATTAACAACTCCAAAGTACACTGGCCACTGCTACCACGCCAGCATCAACCACCAAGATTAAGCAAACTCACAGTGTCTCAAAACGGAATACGTATGGAGGAAGGCAACAAGATTGGTGAAGACAACAATATAGGCCTATGGAGGATCATTCTTTTTAGCGATCTTCCTTTCTCAGATCAACGGTTGACTGGGAAAATTCCCAAGGTAAATTTGTGGCTCCACTGTCTTGTTCGCTGTAAGTAAAAGTGTGCAGTGTTTTGATGTTCTGTTTTAAGCCTTCACCTGCTGGTATTCCTGAACAAGGGAACACGCGTACTTGCATCTAAGTTTCTATACATCTGCATACTATCTCAGTGTAGATTATCATTTGCCACAAGCTGACTTCTGTTTTGGTGATTGTTCTTCATCAGCTGATTAGCCACTGCCTTTTCCCCATGGCACGATACTCAATCTGGGTGGATTCAAAATCTCAGTTCCGGAGAGATCCATTGGGAGTCCTTGAAGCCCTTCTTTGGCGTTCAAACTCTTCTTTAGCATTATCTGAACATGGAGCTCGGAGTAGCCTGTATGACGAGGCGAAAGCGATTGTTAAGAAACACAAAGCAACTCCAGAAGAAGTTAAAGTGCAGTTGGATCAGTACCGACAGGATGGCATTCCTGATGAGAAGAGATTCAATGGGAAGAAAGGTGTGTTTCTAATCTCAACATGCATCCATTGTTTTCATCTTATACTCTTATTATGTCTTCTTTTCCCTTTCTTAATAGTTCGCTTTTGCAGTTATGTTTCTTGACTTGTTTGGTGTCCATAGTTTACATATGAACATTATTTCTTTGTGGCCTCATCCATCATTCGGTTTGTTAATCATTTCTTGAAGCTGATTCTGTTAGCCATCTGGTTATAATGCTATGCCCTTGCATCGTGTCCCTATTAGTAACCTCGTTACTATGCAGCATAGATGATTTGCATTTTTATCTCTTCTATAGGTATCCCCGTAACAATCATGGTAGTAATAGTTTACCCTTGCAATCAGGAACTTGGGCTACTGAACCTCCTCTGCATCACTTAGTAGCAATAAATAAAATAGCATCCATCACTCTGGGCAACCATTCTCGGTGTTCATCAGATATCTCGCCGTACAACTGCTCAGCTGTAGTTGTGCAAAAGGCACAAGTAATAAAGTTGTCAGTTGCATGCGTTTAGCACAAAAGCGAGCTCCTTTTCTGCCCCTGAATCAGTGATACAGAGGAGGGCCTCCGGCCTCACACGCATTTCAGCCCCCATCAACCCCACATGTGACATGTGGGCTGGGTAGTAGAACCGGAACCACTGCCAGGGCAAGCCTAACATAATGCTTCGCTTCAGAGTTCAGATCATGCATGCATATCCTTTCCAGTTGTGGTCCTCGTTACGACCCCGGTAATGGCAATAACCGGCCCTGTTTCCTTTTGCCTCTTACAGCTCTGGCAGAAGCTTCAGTGAATTCGTGAGGGATCACGGCCCCTCGACCAACCTCTTCATGTGCCTCTGGTTCAACGAGGTGGTCAGGTTCACGTCCCGCGATCAGCTGAGCTTCCCCTACGTCCTGCGGCGACTGAGGCCGCCGGGCGTCCACCTATTCCCCGTCTGCGCGCGCAAGGACCTGGTCAACAGCTTCGGGCACAGGCGCAAGGTGAAGCCGCTCGTCTTGGTCGCGACAAGTAACTCTGCTGGTGCGTGAGATCAGCCTGCCTGACTAGTTGCAGTCATAAATATGATTGTGTAGGTGGACTCTGACGTAGTAGTGAAATTTACAGTGAGAGTGCTGCCATCGAAGTAGTGCAGTGTACACCAGCTGTGTTAGGGTAGGGTAGAGAAGGATGCAGCTGACGACATGTTTCAGGCAAAGCCGGCCTGAGCCTTTTGCCATTCTTCCTGGTGAAGAACCGAAGAATTCAATACAAGATCGGATCGTTCATCTTGACACTTGCATAACAGCGTAGGAGTACTTAGGGGGTGTTTGGGACACCCTATTAAAGTTGAACACCTGTCACATCGGATGTTCGGATACTAATTAGAAGTACTAAATATAAGCTAATTACAAAACTAATTGCATAGATGGAGTATAATTCGCGAGACGAATCTATTAAGCCTAATTAGTCCATGATTTGATAATGTGGTGCTACAGTAACCATTTGCTAATGATTGTTGAATTATTTTTAATAGATTCGTCTCGCGAATTAGCACAAGGTTTTGCAATTAGTTTTATAATTAGCTCATGTTTAGTTCTCCCAATTAGCATTCGAACATTCGATGTGCACCTCGTATCCAAACAGTCCCTTAGGCGGTGTTTTATACCCAGACTAAACTTTAGTCCTGTAACATTAGATGTTTACATAGTAATTATGAGTATTTAATATAGTTTAATGATAAAACTAATTGCATAATTGAGGGACAATCGAGAGCTAATTCGCGAGATGAATCTATTAAGTCTAATTAGTCCATGATTAGCTCATGTGATGCTATAGTAAATATGTGCTAATTATGGATTAATTAGGCTTAATAGATTGGTTTCGCGAATTAGCTCTTCACGTTCGCGCGGATAATCGAGCCGTTGGGGACTGCGATTGATCGATCGATCCTCTCGCTGACAGGGCTTGATAAATGTTCAGCCTCCGTGGAGTTACTCCATATCATTCAGAGCAATAATTCGGCGCGTACAAACACGTACCTACTCGAGTCCAGAGACCCGACACAAGCAAAAGCTAGGGCCATGTTACTCCCAACTTTGACACTATGCAAAAAGAAGATTCCCCATCACATCAAACTTGCGGTACATGCATGGAGTACTAAATGTAGATGAAATTAAAAACTAATTGCACAGTTTTGTTGTATTTTGCGAGACGAATCTTTTGAGCCTAATTAGTCAATATTTGGACAATAATTCACAAATACAAACGAAACGCTACAGTGTGCTACAGTGCTGTAACAGTAATTTGGCACCTCCCAAATTCCCCAACTAAACAAGGCCTAGACCGGACACAAAAGAAGCAGTACGGCGCATGCATGCCCCTGCGCTTGTCGCCGTGCGTATCCGCCTGCTGCTCCGCTCATTTACTCCGACGCCATCGGCCTGATTCATTCACCTCACAGCCCGTGAATCCGAGGCTCCCCCTCGGTCTCGCCGTCTCGGCGTGCGCGAGCGCGGACGCGGACGCGGACGCAGACGAAGGATGCGCGCATTGCTTTCACTGCGGCCGGCATTAACCCGCGCGCGCCCTGGAGGGACGGTAGGTAGCCATGAATGGCTCTGCCAAGGCTGTGGAGACTGCAGGGAGGGTGCGGCCTGCCGCTGCGCGCTCCCGAGCGCC
Organism: Setaria italica; assembly: GCF_000263155.2. NCBI lineage: Eukaryota > Viridiplantae > Streptophyta > Magnoliopsida > Poales > Poaceae > Setaria > Setaria italica. The sequence goes on from NC_028458.1 coordinate 4,533,849, forward strand.
GAGCCATGCTTGGCCGGAAAGCCTTGCTACAGCTACAGGGTAGGTTATGCGCAGTGCAGTGCAGTGCAGCCGTTTTTGTTGCGGAGCGGGGGCAGCAGTACTTCTCGCGAGGCGCCAGCTGCCGGCGCACAGGGAGTGCCGGAAATTGTCGCTCGTCGCCGTGCACAGGGAAGGGAAGGATCAAGGATCGGAAGGAAACGTGGGGGTGGGGGGATCGCTGTCGTGGCGACCTCGGGGGACCAGGGCGCACGTGAAGTGAACCCCAACAGATCGCGCAACCCCCATGCGCCAATTGACTTCGCTCTGATGTTTTTCAAAAAGAAAAAACTTTGTTCTGAAATATTTTGGTTGCGATACTGTGGTTAGTGGGGTTGACGTGCACGTACTCATCATCGTCTATGGGCTAGGCAGCTGGCTCAAGGGAGAAGCCCACGCTCGTAGCCGTAGCCGTAGCCGCCGAATCCAATGCGACTTTGGAAAGTTCTCTCGAACCGTGCCGAGTGCACTACGAATCCAAGGCCTGCAGAATCCGAAGTCCACGCCCACGCGTGCGCAGGCACGCAGCGCACGGAGGGGGTCACGCTAATCTATCCACGGAAGACCCCGTCTTTCCGGCCAAAAGACGGCTGAAACCCGGGATCCTTTTCCCTTTCGCTTTGCTCTCACTCCTCCTCCGCTAACTTTAGCTGCACTGCAGCAGTGAAGTGAGAGTATCTCCAAGTATCAGTAGGAGTAGAATCTTTCTTTTGGCCTTTCCTCGCGTAGACTTTCCCCTTTGATCCCTTCCCAGCCCGCGCTACTTTCGTGGCCGCCTCCCCGTGTTAAAGATCGCGCAGCCGCACGTAGCATAGCACTGCCCGGTTGTGCTTGTGCTTTCGCCGGGAGACGTGAGCCCGCGATTCCCGGCCGGCGCGCCAGAGATGTTCCGCTCTCGTTGAGATTAGTCGTCGTTGCTGATTAGTATAAGCGAGTGTTTGTGTTGGTAATTGTGATGGGCTTGGACCTTTTCTGTCAAAGACTATGGTTTTCTGCGTCGGATATTCTTCTCCTGGCTGCCATGTCTTCTCTTCCTTCAGGAATTGCTTAGCTGAGTAACTGTAGCTGTGATCTTGACACTTGAGGCTCCAGATCCGGCAAACTCGGTGATGGCATTGTTGACCTAAACCGATCCCCAGCTGATCCGCAACTGCAACACTCTGCAAGGCTGCAGCTGTTGAAGTCTGAACAAAAGGCGAAGGGAGAATCAAAGAATATTACAGCGGTGAAGAAAGAGCTGGTGGTCTGGTGGATGATAACCACGAGTCAATGCTGGTACTCCAGTACCGTCACTACCGTGCTGATCAATCATCATCCGCCGTGGACCTGTGGATGCAACTATGCAAAGATTGCAAGGAGCACATTGGATCCGCTTTCCTTTTGACCTTGTTGCAATAAAGAGCGCGAGCGCGGCAGCGGGCTCGCAGGCCCAGATGGACGCGGCAGTGAGAGAGCTGACAGCTGAGCAGACCTTGGGGCTCTGGCCGCTGGCGAGACTTGCAAGGAAACTAGACGGATGGATGGATGGATTGATGCAGGTGTGGTAGATTGGATAGGAAGGATCGGACGTCGCCTGCCTCGGCGACCTCTGTGCAGTGTGCACAGGACAGCCACGCGGCACATGCATTTTTCCGGGTCTCAAGAAGATCCATCCATGCATGCAACCAAAGCAAAAGCAGATTAGCATTGTCTAGTCTTCTCCATGTGACATTTGACATCGGGAATCAAGATTCCAAGCCCCCATCACAGGCTGCCAAGTAGGATGTCTGTCTCCCAATCTTGTTACGTAGGGGTGACACTCTTTGTCCAAATCACCAAGTTTTTGTTCGTTTTTTCTTTCTTGAAATAAAAACAGTCTTATGGTAGGAGTACTAATCTACAGGGGAAAAAAAACTGTGTCACTGTGGTGGCATCCTTACATGTCACCGACATGTGGCCCTCCGAACTGAATAACGCCTTGATACCTTGGTTGACTGAACGGTGGTGACGGTCAGCTGTCGGAGTGGTAGTACGAAGGGTAACGTGAACGCGCGCACTCAGGTTTTTGGTGCGTTGCGGTGCGCGATTAATCATGTGCAGCGCCGGGGAGTGATCCATCAATCACTCACACGGATTGACGTGGACAAGCCATGTGGTGGCCTGTGAAAAGATGGGGGGCACGAACCTACTTCTCACAGGCCACAACCCAAGGAGGAGTACGCGCACACTGTCACTGCGAGGGAGGGCAAACGGCAAACCTGACCTCGGAGAAGCTGGCATGGAGGCCAGCGGGGCTTCTTCCCTTCCCTTCGCTTGGCCCCCCTCCCCATGGCAGCGATAAGGAGGGAGGAGACCGGTAGTCGGCAGACTGCTCGAATTTGGCACGGTGCAAATTAAGTTGGCTTGTCTGTATTAGCAGGAAGCACTGCTGCTGAAGTTGTTACTGCTAGCTGCCAATTGGCGGATTAACAGATTATCAAAATGTTATGTTAACACGGTTCACCTGCCTGCCTGCCGCCGTTCCACTTCAGTGTTTTGGCAACAGCTAAAGGGGCACAATGTGCTTCAATATATTTAGCCACAGGATGGCTAGTTTAAGGGGGTGTTTGGTCCCCGCCTCCATTTGCCAAGCTAAAGCCGTGACGTCACCACCCAATTTGGTGCATGTTTAGTTGGTGAAAAAGTTGTTGCTACCACAGCCTTTTGCAGTTCATTTAGGCGTGGCGATTGTGGTGCTGATTCTGGACGCCACAACTTCAACGGCACCGCAGCCTCAATGTGGCTAATGATGGCTGGTAACCAAGCAGCCTTTGTTACCTAGGGTTCGTTCACTCATTCAACCCTAGCTAGGGCCCTAACCCCAGCCCTATAATTAGTTGCCCGATTGTGCTCATTTGCTTAGCTCCGGATTGAAAGAGAATTATTGGAGCAATCAACAAAGACTAGTAGTTTAGAATAAGCAAGTGACAGTGACAAATCTAGTGGTATCCAAAGATGGAGAAGTAGAGATGTTATGGATACTACAAGTAGATCGCCCGAATTTCCAAATGTAATGGGATGGATATCGCAGCAATAAGTAGCGCAACATGATTTAGAGTAAACGTTTGGGTCCACAAGTTCATGATTTCAAGGTTCTTGAAAAAAAAATAGAGAAAGGTTCACCTGCTTTTACAAAATAAAAGGAAACATAAAACAATTTAACTACTAGTACTACATATTAAGCCCCAATTTTCTAAGTGAATGCATATTAACTATTTTAATAGTTAGTAATGAACACTGAAATAATATCGTTGGTTATATTGAACAGCCTTGACTTTTCTTTCATTCCTTACAAAATGAGTATTCTTTCAATATTTTACGTCAAAGAAAAATACTAGTCCTAAAAAAATATCTTTCTAATTTTATCACAAGTTAAACTATTCTTAAACTTAAATAAGTTTACAGAAGAGAGTTCCAGCACCGGACGAACATTTCTGGTTATATTAAGCACCTTTGCCTCTCCTCGATTGCTTACAAAAGAGGATTCTTTCAGTATTTTGCGTCGAAGAAAATACCACATCGTTTGCACACGTCGACAGTCCGCAGCCGTCGCTCCACACACGATCACCAAAAAGCTCCAGCCTTTTCACCCTTTCCGCCGTCCACTTTCCCCCCTGCACCGCACGGCTACAGCAGCCTGACCTACCCTGCCCACGCCACGCCCTCCCAAGCCCCCCAACTTTGGTTCCTCTGCAGCACTGCTGAGAACGGTTGGTTCATTGACATGTGGTGCCGGGCAAGAACAGCCCCAGCTACCTGCCGAGGAGCCTCATCCCCCCAACTCGGCCGCCGGAGCACCGAACCGAACCCACCCCCGCACGCCCCCGCCCAACAACGGCTCGCGGCCACGGGGAAGGTGAAATTCCCCGTGACAAGCGAGCGCCTCCCTGCAGCATCGGACAAGTGCTCGCGCCTCCCCCGTCGCCTGCTTTTCATGGCGGGCAAAGAAAGACGGCGAGGGGGGCGGGACGCGCCGGAGCGGACGAGAGGGAACGGGACAGGGGCAGCCAGCCATGCACTGCCGGCCGGGACCTCCCCTCCCCTGCCCTGCCTTTCGACCCTTTTGAGGCCGAACCCCATCTTTTCTTCCATTCTTTTGGGCCCTTGGCTTAAACAAACGTTCTTTTGCACAAATGCGCCCTTCTTGTCTTTAACGACTGTTTGTCTTTGCTGTAGGGTCTAGAGGCCTACTGCGAGTAACAAGTTTTCTTTGTTTCGCGTCAATCCATTTGGTAGGACAAGTAGAGTACTTCTAGATGGAGTCACTTTAGGAGCCAAATGGCATATTTGCTCCGGTTTCCCTCTGTAGTGGGCGATTTGTTAGGCAGAGTCTGTGTTTGCATTGCAATGTCTACGTTTATTTTCTAGCCTTGTTGGAAAGCATACTATTTTAGACAACTGCACTTTCTTACTCCCGAGAAAGGTGGAAATGTAAAAGGTCAGGTTGCCGCTTGAGTCACTCATGCAGCATCTCCACCGCTGGGAAAACTGACCATTTTCTTTCAAAAAAAAAGAAAAGAAAACCTGACCACTCGACAAGTTTCAGTTCCTACGTTACTATCCTTTATTAATGTTTCCAAATTGTGGTTTTGAATCGTGTGTAGCGCCATCAAGTTTCGTGTCTGTTCCGAAAACTTGAACTATCATTGAAACAACAAAGGACATTTTGCTTATTTTCACCTTGTTCAATGTCAGGCCTACATTTCCAAGGACAGGACATTGTGCTAATTTCTTAACTGCTGCCGTTTCATGTACTGGCCGGCACTGTCACCACTCTCGAACGTCATAAATCAAACTAATCTGGATGGGGTAGACAATAGTACAGAGATCTGAAGTGCTCTTGTCAGATAGATCTACTAGAAACCTACCTGCGCCATTAACAACTCCAAAGTACAATGGCCACTGCCACCACGCCAGCATCAACCACCAAGAGTAAGCAAGCTCACACAGTGTCTCAAAACGGAATACGTATAATGATATCCTAATGCTTTTGGCTTGTTTTGTCATCGTTTGGTGTGCGCATCACTCACCAACTGCTGCTGCTGCTACTGTATGGTGAAAATGTCTTGCGCAGGTTTGGTAGGCAACGTGCTAGCACTAGTTTATACAAAAAAATATTTTTGATGTTTTGTCAGTTTGGTAATCACAGGGCTTGGCTCTGTTAGGCCTGTACTTGTATACTCCCATAATCTCACTCCTACCACATGTCTCATGTCTCAGGACCCCAAAACTGTTACTGTATCAGGGTTGGGGTAGAAAGCCTGATTAGGGCACAAATTACCAGGTTGGTTGGAAAGGCTCCCCTTTTCCTTTTCCCTACCCTAGTTTCTCCAGCTGCAAAAAACAAAGAAAACCGGGAGGAGCAAGGTTTTCAGACCTGGGCATGCGGAAAAGGTGCAGTGGTTAACCTATTCATCCATCACAGCAAGGAACCCCAGGGAGAGGGGGGGAAAGGTGCGTGTGGCGTTTTCACGATATGTCACAGTCAACGGCCTTTTTGCAGGCTCGCCACTAGCGTGTCATTGGTGCTCGCTTATGCTGTATATATACACAACACACACGCAGACGTATTGCGGGTGGATGCAGAGCAGTTAGAGAGAGAAAGAGAGGGCTTTCTTTTCCGTTTGCCTCTCCAAATGGCTGATTAGTTCTTGGCCTGAAGAGTGAAGGGTAGTGGTGGTGGTGGATGGATACGGCACTTCTTGGTGTGGACAGAGCTGGGTTCCTTGGAGCTTAGCGTGACTTCAGAACACGCCATTTCTTCGTTCTTGGATCATTTGGAGTTTCTTGCTTGATTTTGGCAGCTTCTCTCCTCAGTTCTGAGCTCTGAGCAGCGACAAATCTCTGTAAGTTGTTTCCTGTTCATTTCTCTTCATCGCCTTCTTTCTCCATTGTGGTTACAAACGCGCATTCTCTTTGAGGTCTTGTTGCTTACAGTGGTTTGATTTGCGTTTTGCAGTCAGTTCACAGTTCTTGACTGGTTCTCGAGCTGCGCCGAGCAATGGAGGTGGCGGCTCTGGAGAAGAAGGGACACAGAGCTTTTGCCAAGCCTCTGAAGTCTTTCAGTTCTTCAGAGCACAAGCGATCCAAGAGGTTAGTGTCTGCAGCCTTCTGCAATTTTTTTTTCTTCTCTTGTGATTCTGCCGGCAAGGATGCTCAAATTGTGATTAAGCGGTTTCTGAATGGCAGTTATTTTGAGGATATGTATGCTGCAGATGCTTTGCGCTCTTCAGATAAAACCATCGTTCTGCCTAAGCCGGTAAAAATTCCCCTCTTCTGTTCAGCATTATTACAGTATCGTGCAGAGAATGCAAGGTTTCTCATCATACAGATCGTGTGATTTTGAGTAATTTGTGTTTAATCTATTCTTCCCAGGAAGTTGTAAAAGCTAAGGTGAAAAGCGACATCAATAAGGATGTGCAACCTGGGAGGGGAGCACAAAGCACCTTGAGAAAAGAGGTAACGGTAGGCTGATTTCTTTCAGTATAGTTCAGTGCAGATAAGAACCTTGCATTTCCATCTGTATGAGCTTCTGAAATGGAACAATTGTTTTGGCCCTTTTTCGGTGCCCAATTAACAGCCATAAACCATTTTGAGGACATTTTCACTTCACCAAATTCCAATTTGTTCATCTATTAATTTCTTGCCAAACTCTTTGCTCACCTGAAATTACTTGAAAAAAAATGCTTAAATAATGTCTCAGAAAAGAGGGAGCCCTATTTCTCTTTCAGACCTGCTGCTGCTCCTTGTCTTCCTGCTGAAATCTCTACACTGTAGCCTCATTTAATCACCTGATGCAGATTCTGCAACTAGAAAAGCACCTCAAGGATCAGCAGGTTGTGCGTGGTGCCCTGGAAAAAGCTTTAGGGCCCGACGCTGCTCCAGTCAACTTGTCACCTGAGAATCCAATGCCAAAAGTAATTCCTTGCCCAATAGGTTTTGTTAATCTGCTCTTCTCCCAATATTCATCACTCATCAGGTTAACCACTTCGATTTTTTCAGGCTGCTAATGAATTGATACGAGAGATTGCCACATTGGAGCTTGAGGTCAAGAACATGGAGCAGTATCTCCTGACGTTGTATCGGAAAGCGTTTGAGCAGCAAGCACCTACATTTTCTCCTCCTGATCACCAGGATGCTTCAAAGCCGTCAGTGAGCTCACGGTCTGGGCAGCTCCGGGAAATGCCGATGGCAATGAAGTCTTGCAAGAGTAGAGGGGATGCAGCACTCCGGTCCAGCTATCCGCCACCACATAAGAAGTGGAATGATCCATTGACAGATTGCTGCACATCGGTTCGTCCTGATAGAGCAGTTGATTCGGATGTCCTCCGCTGCCAGTCTGCGTTATCGTACCGTGGAGTTTGTTCGTCCAGGATATTGCCTTCAGAGGATGATAGTCTTGCAAGGGCTCTTCGTTCGTGCCACTCACAACCTTTTTCATTCCTAGAGGTAATGATTTATTTCATGATGAAATAGCATTATGGCATTGTTAGCTGTGTAGCCTGCTAAACTAGTTCATCATCTCTGCATGCATGGCACAGATGCCACAGAAAGGGGGAAAATATATGTCCTTTAGAATTTCTATGATGCAATGTGCTTATGACAGATGAGAAACATGACTGAAAAACAAAGACTGAAATAGCTACAATCTTAAGCTGTATAGGGTTTTTAAGTTTCTTGTTATGTTTTCAGCAGGAAGGAGAGACCGGTGCATCAGGAATGATAAGCTTAGCAGAGTATCTAGGAACTAATGTAGCTGACCACATCCCTGAAACTCCGAACAACCTGTCAGAAGAGATGGTGAGATGCATGGCAGGGATCTACTGCAGACTTGCAGATCCTCCGTTGGTTCACCATGGCTCCTCGTCTTCGCCAACATCGTCATTCTCCTCAGCAAGTGCAATATCTCCACAGTATGTGGGGGACATGTGGAGTCCCAATTACAAGAGAGAAAATACTCTTGACTCTCGGTTGATAAACCCATTCCATGTTGAGGGTTTGAAGGAGTTCAGTGGACCGTACAACACAATGGTTGAGGTTCCTATGATTAGCCGCGACAGTCGGAGGCTGAAAGAAGCTGAGGACCTACTCCAGACGTACAAGTGAGTTATATGCAACAGTCTACTCTTTGGTCGATGAAATTGTTCTATTTGTCAGCTCAATGCTCATAGACTATTGTCAACTGAATTTGATATTTCAGGCTGATATTGTACCGGTTGGAAACTGTTGATCTGAGGAGAATGACAAATGAAGAAAAGATAGCATTCTGGGTCAACATACACAATGCTTTGCTGATGCACGTAATACTCTCTTGATGCAGTTCGCTACCATTTCTTAGCACTTTTAGTGCTTTGTTCTTGATGGGGTCTCATTGTACTATACTTTGACAGGCTTATCTGAAGAATGGCGTCCCACAGAACAATCTGAAGAAGACATCCCTACTTGCTAAGGTAAAGTGAAACGCAAAGTAAAAATGCTTCCTCTGAAGAATCAATGGAAGGGCCCTGCAATCAGAAATTCGGAAGTGCTTATTCAGACCAAGTTCCTCCTTTCCCTGACATGTGTTTCTACTACCACAGGCTGCCTGCAAAATCGCCGGACGAAACATCAACGTAGCCGTTATCCAGAGCATGGTCCTTGGATGCAATACGCACTGTCCCGGACAGGTACGGAGAAAACATACATGATTAGGTCCAAACCCGGCTAAAAGCATGGTGATGCTCGTACTGTACTGATTATATGTCTCAAGCATGCTAATTTCAGCTGTTGATCCTTTTAATGCAGTGGCTACGGACATTGCTTTACCCCAGGATCAAAAGCAAAGTGAGCAAAGCCGGGCACGAGTGGCGAGCCTTTGCCGTTGCACAATCAGAGCCTCTTTTACGCTTTGCGCTTTGTTCGGGGAGCCATTCTGATCCCGCGGTAAGCAACAAGTTACAGAAAACCTTAAACTCATTTCAAATCGAGCTCATTGTCGGGCGACGCCACGTTATGTCACCATGGTGCACAGGCACCAGGGTAAACCAAAACTTTGTTAATAACTTGACTAATTTTCACCATATATCTGAAGAAAAATTTGTCCCCTATGATGCTTACTTTTTCTCAAGTCAATATTGACTCATGTGAATATATATGCGATTCAATTATTGGCAAGCCTTTAAAGCACGTATTTGGCATGAAAAGCTGCATGTGTCCTATCCTATCATGTCACATTAGCAAATCATGAATGTTTAGGAATGAATCATGAGGTGCAAGCTTTTCGGTGATTGGGAACGTTGTTAGGAATCTTTCACCTGCCATCATGCTAGGAATCTCTCCTGTTGCATCAAAGCACTGCTACTACCATAATTACGGGCGGTGCCGAGCCAAGCCTCTTTTCTGAATGCAGCATCATCTCACTCATACCCTTTTTCTTTCTCCGCTTTGGCTTCACGCAGGTGAGGGTGTACACTCCGAAGCGGCTGTTCCACCAGCTGGAGGCGGCGAAGGAGGAGTTCATCCGGGCGACGGCCGGCGTGTGGAGGGAGCAGAAGCTGCTGCTCCCGAAGCTGGTGGAGGCGTACGCCAAGGACGTGAAGCTCTCGCCGCAGGGGCTCGTGGACATGGTCCAGCGCTACCTCCCGGAGAGCATGAGGATGGCCGTGCAGAGGTGCCAGCAGGGCGGCAGGTCGTCGAGCAAGGTGGTGGAGTGGGTGCCCTACAACCCGGCCTTCCGGTACCTGCTCGCCAGGGACCTTGCGTTCCCTCACCTCAGCTGACCGTGTGTGTCTCTGCAAGACTGCAACAGTAGCAGTCGGCTTGGTGATGAACTGAAGTTTGGTTGGAGTTGGAGTAGAGTATATGCGTGTACCATAGGGTTTAAAGAGAGTTAGGCAAGGCTTTGTGCAGATTTTGTGTCGTGTGGGTTGTAGGATGAGACGATCAGTGGCGCCGGCGTGTGGCGTGTTTCCAATTGTCCGCTGTAAAAAAGGGAAAAGGTTATTTTGTAGATGAACAGGAGACAGGATGGAATGGGAAAGCAACATGTTAGTAGTGGTTACTTTGCTGTGACTCGTGTCATCGCGTGGTTTCCACTCGCTCATCGCTTTAGAAGTCTTCCTGCCCCGGAGCGATCAGACTTTGGCGAGATGACAACTTGCTGACCTTCAGCTATTCTATTCGGAACAAGTTGATGACCTTCAGCTATTCAGAACGCAGAACTCAGTAATTCACTTGCAAGCGTGACCTTCAGCTATGCAAATGGGGTATTACGAAAGCGTGATATCCTCCCATTTTACGTTTTATTATCCACTATTTCACTGATGACAATTATACAAGATTTTTTTTTTAAAAAAAAATCGATCAAGATGCATCCGTTGGGCCTATTTGGTTGGTAAGCGCAGACTCAGTGAGAAACATGGCCCAGCACACGTCCTTCTTGATCTTTTGGCCCAATACCAAGAGCGCAGGTAATCTACAAAAGATGTCTTCAGAAATCTCCCGTTGCAAATTGGTCTTGGGCCAGCACCATGGGATTTTCTCACTACAAGAAGTCTTCAGAAATTGACCATTATGCAACCAATGGGATGGTTGTTGATATCCAAGAACGTGGCCCACTGCCACCGATAAACATCATCACATCAATTTAGGCGATCTCTCCATTTTAGAGCTGGTGCATTCCCAGCTCATTGCGGATATCCACGCCACCTGATAACCCGTTAACCATCCGAACCGGCTAGCTCGCGACACAGGCCGTCCGATGTGGGTAGGTTCGGGTCCCTCACCCAGCAACCTGTAAACCCAATTGCTCGCGAATCTTTAATGATTGAAACCTGGTCGTGCTCCCGGCCAGGCAAGCCGTCCACATCATCCAAGTATGTGTTTGGATGGGAGATAATATAGGACGGGACGGTTCCGTCCCAGTTTTTTAGGATGGGATGATCCCATTTCATGTTTGGTTGATGGGGTGGGTCTATTCCAATTTTTGTTTGGTTGGAGAGATTGCAACAGATGGGACGAGCACCGTTTCCTCCTTCCGTCAAACACCGTTTGTGGGGCCCACCTATCATACTAAGTATCTTCTTCCTCCTCCTCCTGGGCCACGCCACCCCGCCGCCCCCGATCCACCCGCCGCCGCCCCTGCTCCACCCGCCGCGCCGCCCCCAACAATCAACATGCAGATTTAATTACCTTGTATCTTACGTTCTGATCCCCTCTTTAATAGTATGTCTAAACACGTCACAAAAGGCTCCATCTACAATTTCGTTTTAGACTGCGTACAATATTAAATCTAATTCAATGAGTAAGCTAAGTACTAAACTTGGATGGTCCTCACAAACTGAAGTACAAGGAACCTTATAGCATG
>NC_028458.1:4545346-4591107 GCF_000263155.2 Setaria italica
CACCCCCGCCGGCCATGGAGGGTCGCGGCGGAGGTCTAGCTCGCCCGCTCGCTGTTGCTCCCTCTCACGTGTCAGACGGGGGACGACGGCGTTGAAGTGGGAAGACCCCGTCCGCTCGTTTTTGGCGGACGGGAGCGTCCCGATATTTGCGGTATATTCCCTACTAGGGACGACCCCATCCGTATGTTTCCCAACCAAACACTAGCAAAAATGAGATCGTCCCGTCCCGTCCCGTCCTCGGAACCAAACGCACCCCAAAAGATACACCGGCTGTCGAATCGCGCATGGACGGGCCCAGATCGTCTAACGGAGGTCCGGCGATCTTGCCAAAAACCCCTAGACTTCATCGAAATCGAACCTGCCGTCCCAAGACCTCTCTCATGAATGTTTTCTAAAACCCCCCGGACTTCATCGAAATACGACCCGTCGTCCACCGGCCTCTCTCAAGCAACCTTTCGAAGAAAATCTCTACCTTTCATGAAATTAGAACGCCGTCCTGCCAGTTTGTAAAATACAAATAAAAATGTAGAAAAATGTGGATTAACTTTTGTTGGCTTCGTTAGGACATGAGGTATCCAATAAAAATATTAAATCTTGGTAATATCCATTTAAAGCAACTTAATACTAGTATTTTTGTGCTCTTATAAATGTTTCATGTCCACAAATAATGGTTACGCTTTGATATGAATTTGTTTCTTTGTCATATTACTTCTGCATTAATAAATAGTTATTGTTGGATATAAATCTAGGTGAAATCATGGATAATACTTTCCCAATATCTTAGTCATGTTAGATCCTGTTTGCTACTATAGTGATTACAAAATTTTTAAATTCGAAGCGCTTTTGCTTATATCTAAGGCAACACCATTAAGTAATACAACAAAAGGATTCACAACCTATTTAAAAAAGAAACAAACAAAACACAACATTTCAATACTAGATACTTTTCAAATCCGTTGTATGATATTGCATAAATATTATACATTTTATTAAACTATAAAAATATATATTCCAAAATAGATGGAAGGCTATTTCTGCGCGGCAATGCCGTGCGTCTCGAACTGCTCGGCCAACAACCCCGTCCTCTCCGCGGCTCTGCCTTGCAACTTGCAAGCGCCGAGGAGGCCAAGCAGCGCACGGGTTCCGCCGCCTCCGCTACCGTCTTCGTCTCCAGTCTCCTGCACACGCGCCGCCGCCGTCGCCCCTCTCCATCAGCTTCTTTCTTCCCGCAGCAGCTCCCCTTCCTCGCGAGCTCCGACCATCACGGCGCCATGGACGGGGAGTGCGAGATGCGACCGCTTTCCCTCGTATCTCCGCATATCACGACAGCGCGGCGCTATTCGCTCCACTCTAACCACTCTCTCCGCCTCTTGCCGGGTTCAAGCCTTCAAAGCGGAGTTTGTTGGTTCTTTTCCATTTGTATTTGTGTTGTACGCCTGTACTCCTGTTCTTCTCAGTTTCCTGCGTCCGCGATTCATCAAACATCTGGTAGGCACGAAGGGCCGTACGTAGTTGAATCTTATACTAGCTTTCTTTCAATCTGCTGCAGGCAGCATTATAACATGTCATTTCTCAGTCGCTCTGCATGCTGCAGAAGCTTCAGGATGTTACATTGATCTCCTCTCTAATGGGCCCAACGGCTCATTGAGCCCTTGACTCGTGCCCTGATCGGGGACGCCCACCCTAGTATTGGGTGGTGGGCTCCTGTCACCTGCGCTATATAAACAGAGGTGGGGGCCGGGGCACACGGTACGAGGTTCATCGTGCCGCCAACCACCCCACCGACAAAACCCTAGACCGACCGATCACGGGGGCGCAGCAGTGACGGGAAGCTCCACCACCGCCACGCCGACGACACGAGGGACGCGCAGAGCTCCACCAACCGAACCACGGCACTGTGCGTCGCTGCCTAGCGCAAAGCTCCACCGACCGAACCACGGCACTGCGCGTCGCTGCCTAGCGCAGATCTTCACCAACAGAACCTGAGATGGCCAGTGGCTCTGCCACTTCCACCCCTAGGGGTGAAGGTACCCCATCTCTCTCTCTCAGTTAACACTGGAACCCATGAACTCAATGTCAACCCCAAATCCCAACTAAATGTGCATCTAGAGATCCTAGGCTTATCCCTAACACAGGAATCCAAAATTACAGCATTCCAACGAATATATGGAAGGGAACCAGCAGAACAATACAAAAAACTCATATATTGTTGTTGCAACTTCGTTAAACAATAACCAGAAGCCCCCTATTAGAAAGATTTGAGGAGTTGGTCTGAACTCTAAAACTCTTGGTAGTTGATATTGAACAAATTGGCCGCACCTAATTTATTTGCACACTCAATTAAGCACTTCACCTGCACTCCTTTCAAAACATATGTTGTGTACTGTGTACACCTTCATCTCTGATGATTCAACTCCTTTTTGCAGCAGTAACTCTGTTTTTTTATCATATTGTTTGTTTAGACTAAACACAATCATGTTGTGTTTACACTAAGTATCCTTTTACTATCTGTATATCCATTCAGCATGCTCCATGGATACTGCCATTTATATGGAGATGATTCACTGTTTCAGATAGAACTGGATAAAATGATATAGTATGCTGAAACTGCTCTGAAGCTGCTATTTCTGGAGCAGGGGTGTTTGTTGCAGTAACTCTGCTTCCTTCCTAAGCAGACGACACCTAATTGGATCTCTTATTGTGGTTGGTGTAAGAGATGGAGTCCTTAGGCTTGTTGACATGTAATATATACCCTCCCCTCCTAAGCATCTCATTTTCTTTATTAAAAGAGCAGTAGTACTTCCCTACTTCCTTAATGCACAATGAATGCTGTAGAATTGAATTTTGTTCAAATAAGTTACATTGCTACCTTTTCTTCCTCTTTGGCATGCTTACCTCGATATAACTCTGATGCATATGCTTTATCACTCACCAATCCGTGTAGCAGCATATGGAGAAGAAGAAGAACAATATATATCCAGCTATGCAGGGCAACTAGACTTAGCCGAGAGCATCAGAACGACCTGCCTCAGTTTATGCTGGGGTACGGGTTGCACTGAAGCTTTTCATGTAGCGATTGAGAATTATTATAATTTCCATTTATAATAGCAACTGTATTTCTAAACATCAAATTCGGTACCAATATTCTCTGCTTGTTTTCGTTTCCTAAAGATGCCTGTACTATATTCGATCACCGCAGCCTCCAACATCCTTGTTATTTTTTGTAGAATGAAAATCTTATGTTCAAGAAACAAAAAAAAAACAAAGAAGTATAGTGAACAAATTTAAAAAATTGATATGATCATGAGTAGCATCGCTTGCACTGATTATTGTAGTGAAATTTTTTGAAGTCAGCCAAAGCCATGATCAAATAAAATTCCTAGAGGTTGTTTTCTCAGCCAGTTGATGCGCACGAACCAAACAACAGAACCGGTTCACCATTTTCTGCTCCAAAACATCAACTCCCAAATCAGACATGATATGTACTATCATATTTTGCAGAAGAAAAGTACTTTGTGCACTCAAAAGCGTTATTATCCTTGTAATCTCGGTGACGGGCCACACTCAGCGCGCCAACGGCGCGCAAGTTTTCTAGTAATATTCGATTTGCATCTCGGTCGGTGTGCTAGTTTAAGTATTCTTCCCCTACAAATAAATACACTAGTTTTGATGTTTGGTACAACGATCGACTTAGTTTTTAGATAGCACCTGAAGAAAATACTGGCAACAGCCTCATCTGCTAATATCATTATGCCATTTCATAAGTTATGACAATACCATTACAAAGATCTAGATCTTGTTTTTCAAGAGGACAGACAGCAGGAGATCTTGATTTCGATAAGTCACAACGAGAGATTTTATTCGAAGAAAGATGCACGAGACAGAGCCTGAACACAAGCACTAAAAACAGCTGAGTTCCAAACTGTGACTGAGCACTGCACACTGCACGTTTTCCACAGGTATTCCGCGTATTTACACTTGCATCTACCTAGGCAACTCTCATCTTTTTTGCCGCCCAAACTAACGGCGCCAAAAACCGCTACGCCCGCTTCTCCGATCCGTGTAGAGCACCTCCCGCTTCCTCGAGATCGATCTCCGGCGCGGCCACACCGTCCGGTCAACCACCGGCGAGCGACCCGTCACCAGAGACGATGCAGCGGGATCGGCGGCGTGGAGAGGCTCTCTGCTACTCGCTCTCCGGGATGGCGGTCAGGTCGGGGGAGAACCTCGTCGCAGCCCTCCCGCCGCGGCACGCCACCCTCCGCTTCTGCGCGGCGGCCACCCGCGGCGAGACGGGCGAGACCGGGTCCGCCGCCGCGTACTCCTCCTCGGGGACCGGGAACACGAGCGGCGCCACCGCGCCGCGCCGGCGGCGGCGGCAGGGGGAGGACGGCTGGGCGGCTGCAGCCTCGGCGGCGGCCTTGACGAGCGCCGAGCTGGCCTTGACCGCGAGCTTGGCCACCTCATCGCGGGTGAGGCGGCGGCGCTGCATCTCGGCGGGGAGCACGAAGTAGATCTGCCCCGGCTGGAGCTCCTCGCCGGGTGCCACCGCCGCGACGGCGACGGGGCCCTCGAACACCATCCCGTCGGCGTCGCAGAGGAACCACGACCCCTGCCCGCCGACCTCCTCCAGAGCCATTGCCGCCGTGGCCGGCGGCGCGTACTCCCGGAGCTCGCCGCTGGGGAGCACTACCCTCGCCGTCGCCGCGCCCTCGTCCGCCGCGTCGCACGACACGCAGATGCCCATTGTGTGCGGTAGGATTCCTAACTTCTTCTGCTCGCGATGTGATCTTGCGCAGTATGCTGCTGTGCTGCTTCGATCGATCCGCTCCGCTCCGGCTCGTGTGCTGCGCTGTCGTTGAGGATGCTCTGGTTGGTTCTCCGCTGGAGATGGCGATGGGGGAGGAAGACTCGAGGAGGGCAGCTATATATAGCGGGAGGATGACGGAGACGAGGCGGGGCAGCCGAGGGTGAAGTGTCGTGTAGCCACCAGCGGGGGCAGCACAGGCTGGAGGTTTGCTGCGAGGCCAGTGATTAGCGTGGACTGGGCGTGGTTTTCTTGGCAAAGAGAGAGGGTCAAAGAGTGAGCACGGGCCAAATATCATTACTGGCCGGCTATGATAATGCTTCATTGTCTGAAATCTAATCCTTAGTTTCTCTGTTACTTTCAAAAAAAAAATCCTTAGTTTCTCTGTGTGAAGAATCAAGCACGACACAGAGCATCGTATCATTTCAAAACTTTATTTGCTAAGCATAAAACAGGCACACTTTGTCAAGCTTTTCAGCGGCCACTTCGATGTTCCGACATGGGTAGATCATGCTAGAGCAAGCTTTCAGGTTGGAAGCGCATGGAAAATAGCTTGTCGGCATCATCAGTGATCCTGGGCGACGTTTTAGTTTGAAAACGAAAGCATCTTTATTTGAAAATGGAAAGAAATTTCGGATTAGGAACTTTATCCATTGATAATTATAAGTTGAATTCTGCAACGCTGAGTTTAATCTCAATGAAAATTTTTCACATTTGACTTGAAATTAAGTTGTAGGTGCTCAAGTTCGAAAGTTCCGACCTGCTTTAATTCATTTTCAAACTATTAGGAACTACATGTTGATCTGACCGCCACTGTACCTTTTGCATTATTGTTGAAAGTTCATTTCTCCACACCCAAATGGAGGTTTTGAATTCTAAAATATCCGGATTCGCCTTTGAAATACTCACAAGCGAAGTAAAGTATACCAGACGGGAATAAAAGACATTGATCACTGCCAATTAGATATCTTGATTTTAACTGCGAATTAGGATTATAGTTTTGTGGTAGCTCCAATTAGTCTCTAGCATGGTGTAGGAGATGTGTATCCGCATGTGTGGTGGTGTGAATGTGGTGTGTGCGTGACAATATAAACATGCATGAGCTTTACGTTCTAGAGAAAAAATTGTAAAAAAAACAGATCATGATGGGCTCAAAATTATCTGTCTCATGAACTTCTTGAAAAAAATCTTTATATCCTCTCGATTCTTCTAATCTCATGCAACGACGGTATTCACGTCAAAGAGAGTGTGTTGCAGACGCCTGCCGTCTTCCTCTGCGTCACCGTGGCCTTTCCGTTGCAGGTAGGCCAAAAGGCTACCGCACGCAGGCGATAGGTCACTCGCGTAGCCGCACGTAGATGTAGCGTGCGGCCTCGGATCCGGGGAGCGACGCGGTGGCGCCGTTGCAGCTTCACCCCCACGGGGGCACGGGACGCGTGGTGCGGCCGGCGACCGGAGCCGGCCGGAGTTCACGTGGTGTCACGTCCGATCATTGGCGCCTTTTCTGCCCGTCCGCTCAAAAACTGTGACCTAGATGCACGTAGACCGTACTAGCCCACTCAACACACCACGGCGCCCGGTTTCGAGTTTCTGTTCAAGGATTCCCGTGATCTCGTCATCGCGTGTTACATACACATGAAACGATCGAGCTGGATCGGAGCAAAAGTTCGCGTCAACGGTTCACGGCCAAAAGTGCGGTCACGCACGGCGAGGAGGCCGGCGAGCGATCCGGCGGGAGGAGATAACGTAAGTAGCCTGCCAGGCAGCTCGCGGTGCTGCGGGTGCCCGCGTGGCGCCGTGCATGCGCGCCGCGGCGAGCTGTGCAGCTCAACAGCTAGCTCCCCCTCCTCAACCACACCGGGCGTCGCCGGGTCGATGACGCGGCACGGCAGCACGTCCCGCGCGCACGTTGGATCACGGGGCGTGGAGGCACGGCGAGGCAGGCAGGGGAGCGCGCACGCACATGCCCCGGCGCGCCCGCTGCCCGGCCGGTGGGGAGCCGCCCCCGCTGCCCGGCGGGCCACTTGGTCTGGTCGTGCCTGCCGCGCGCCCCCAACCCCAAATGATTCCCCCAGGTTGCTTCGCCACCACCGGACCCGGCGACCAACCCGTCCCGGTTCCCGCCCCGCCCGTTGCCCCTCGCGGCCTCGCGCCCTTGGGGCCTTGGCGTTGGCTAGCTTCCGCGAACGTTCGCGGGTGTCCGGCCGCGGAGGGCGTCGACCCTGCCGTGCGCCCGCGCGTCGACCGGGCGGCAGGCGGAATCTCTAGCTCGCGACCCTGGATTGGGATGGATGGACGGCCAGCCGGCCGGCCGCGGATCTCGACGTGGCCGGACGCGTTGCCGGGGCTGGTATTTTACTCGCGGACACAGCTGTGCGCCCGTGCGCGCTCGGCTGCAGCCGTTGGGTTGCAGGCTTGCAGCCACTGCTCCTCTGCTGCAGGCTGCAGCTGCTCTGCAGATCAAAATGGAATGTGTGCGCCAGACTAAAATATGCCCGTTAAACCCTGCGAACGTCCGCGGAAGCTTCGGTTCAGAACGGGATTTAATTGGATCACGGCATCGCAGATCTAGAAGCTGATGAGGCAGATTATAATTAGACTAAACGACAATGTGTCGGAGTAATCAGGGGCGCGGGATGGCATGCTCACTAGCTGTTTTGGCGCTTGCCAACGTTGCAAGATTATTAGGCTGTGCTTTTCCCGGACCAAGAATCGTTTTTGTCGATCATGGAGTAGAATCACAAAAAGCCATGGATTCAATACATCAAAAGCAAACAAGCTTTTTCCCTAGAATAGCACAGTACTCATATCACCGATCGGTTTGCATTACTTGTGTATATAATTATTAGCTTTGGATGATCAAATGAAGTGATCATTGTGCTTTTAAGGGGTACTGATGCAACAAACTGGGATGCATGCATGCACCACCGCCTACCGGCACTGCCATTGACACTACGTTTTGGCGCACGTATTGATGATGCCTGCCTGCTCTGTTGCAATGATGTCCGAGGCCGCCAGTATTTGTGCGACGCATCCAAATGTGGTTGCGCTCATGAATGCATACACGTGTTACACGTACACTAGGCAGCTGAAGTGTGCCATGTATGATTGCACGCCTGGACCATCGCAACGTGCGACACCCATCCAAATGTTCAATATTTTGATCATCCTGTAATATGTGCTTGATTACTTGCCAATTGCAAGCAAAGTAGCAAGGTCTTCCAAAACCGCACCTTCCAACCCTCCTGAGAAGCGGGCACGCGTACACGTAGTGCTATGTTTACATTTTCGTTCTCGCTTTGTGTAAAAGGGTTAGCTATGGATGGTTGACAAATATTTATAAATTAGCTCCACTCTTGCTAAACTAGTAAGATGGCTACTACTCACCATCCACAAATTTGGACCGGATGTCACGGAGACTAGGGGACGACTCGTAAAAGTTTAAAAACCGATCGAACACCTAGATTTGGATGCATCGACTCGTCCAACATCGGGACAGTCTGGGCCCATGCACGGGGTTCCCAATCAGGAGAGCCAGCGCCAGCAATCCAGCATCCAGCAGCAAAGCCACGTCGCCACGGTGCGACGCACGCGCGCAAGTGCCGCGACATGCACCCACCCATTCATGGTGCCCCCGAGATCATTCCCTCGAGAGAGAATAATCAGGCCAAGGGCGACGGACACGACACCATCGGGCCATCACAGGCTGGAAAGCTGGCCAACTCGCGAGGGGGACGAGGGAATCCAGCGCGGCCAAGCTGCTGACCGCTATCAAAGGAGCACCACGTGTTGCGCTTGTCGCGTCGCCACCCGCGACATGCTTGCATGCGTTGCGTTGCTGTTGCGAACTTGCGAGGGCTCGAGTCGACAGGAACTTCGTGAGGTGTCCCAGCACCGGCATGGGAGCAATTAATGGTGATATGGCTTTCCTGGTTTTATTGTTATTTTCCGGGAGAATGGAAGGACATGAACATGGATTAACAATGTTGGGATTTCGTCGTGCGAATCATTCGTGTTTCATGTCTAAGCAATATATTATGATGCTATATCAAGAAATACAATAAACTGTTTTGATAATGTTTTCCAGGGATCTCGCCAGCCGGCTCGTCCCATGCATGCATCTTGTGAGCGATTGGACTCGCATCACAAAATTCATGACGGGACTTTCTTTCCACATCACCTTCGTCTTTTTAAGTCTTTCGCCACAAGCTCCCACCTCGTCCGCCACCTCACCCATCTCTTGCGGCACTTTTTTTTTTTGTTTTGAGATCGTGGCTTTCCCTAATATATCAACGAAGTCTTGAGTCTCCTGCCACACCCAATGTCCCGCGCTGCCACTATCACGCTTCGCTTGTTGCTTGTCACCACAAGTGGGCAAACCGACGTATAATCGTCCCGGTATTTCCTACAGCACTAAAGATATCTCAAATCCTAATACTACCGGTACCGGAACCGGAGATCATGACGGATCAAATTGCATTCGACTATTTTCATCGTCTTGACAAAATTGGTCCTCGTGTGTTCTCGATAGCGGAGCTAGGGGGCCATGTCCTCCCCCTCCCTCACCACGCAACGTAAACACCCAGCATGACCTGTATATTCTGGCGTTGCTAATAATAGATAGTACCTCCAACACTGTTCAAGAAACTACCGATTATTTTATGAAGACCACAGTTTTAAATACTCAGCGTCCACATATATCACGTAGAATTTGTGAGCTGTGCAACACGTGACCATTTCGCACGATTCAAGGAGCACTTGAATAAACCACCGGCATCCCGGCTGCGTTTTAGCCCTATCCAATAAAATGAGATTCTTGCCAGAGTTTGCTGCTCATCCTATGATAAGTTTTGTAATACATGTACGGTTGGCCTCAACTCTCGTTAGTAATCTCAGGGATATCGACCGTCTTTTGCCGCCCCTCCCCTTAGCTCTGCGCCGTGTGCTTTTGCCCGAAGCCCTAGCCATCATACGTCAAGAGAACAAGAAAGGAATGTGGAAGCAACACATATTAATCAAAGATTCTTGTGTTTGTGAGTGATTGGTTAAACAGGCTATCGTGGGCGACAAAGCCCTTGTTTACTTCACCCCCAACTCCCAACTTTGGCACTATAAAAAAAGAAGATTCCCCGTCACATTAAACTTGCGGTACATGCATGGAGTATTAAATGTAGACGAAATTAAAAACTAATTGCACTGTTTTGTTGTACTTTGCGAGACGAATCTTTTGAGCCTAATTAGTCAATGTTTGGACAATAATTCACAAATACAAACGAAACGCTACAGTGTTATTTGGCACCTCCAAACTTTGGCAACTAAGGCCAAAACGTCTCGTTAATCGTTATAACAGGCTCCGGATTTCTGACCGATTAATTGGGCCCATCCAGGTGAACCCATTAGTTGGGCCTTTGATTCCGAGGAATCTTAGTTGGAGTAAAGTTGCGGCGGGTCACAGTGGGCTCAAAGGCCGCCTCCACTTTCCTCTCAGCCCAATAGTTAAGGAACAAAGCATTCTCCACAAGAACGTATCAACCACACTTATCTACTGCCCTCTTCTCTCCAAAAAAACAAGTCGATATACCGTTTGTAGTACCAAGATGTTCAACTTTTAGACTACTCTTAGTTCCTTATGCAGGTTTTCATATGTTAGAACCATATTCTTTTAAAAACCAAAAAAATACAGAAATAGAATCAACTGGAACGGCCAAATTCAGAAACAGGCTCCTGACCTGCTATATACTGCACGCATTCTGCCACCAGTGCATCAAAAACCAAGCTGGCTAATTGGTCAAACGTTAAAGGTACCTGAAGTAGCATACGCTCTCCAAATTACGTGTACCGTACCAGAAGAAAAGCGATGAGTGGTTGCAACGTTTTTATCAGCAGTTTTCACAGGGAGGCGACGAACCAGAAGTTGAAGATCGCCGAAGCGGCCGTCAGGAACCAGGACAAGAACGCCATCATGACGGACAACTGGTACCTCCCGCAGAACCTCGGCGAGCACTGGGACCCGTGGAACTGGAGGAGGAGGTCGATCACCGCGGCGCTCGAGCAGGCGGCCGCGAACGAGAGTACCGACAGCACCTGCAAGATTTCCAGCCAAGAAATGCCTCTTCACTGTCACAGGGTGTCTTGCGAGGAGAAGGAAGTATACGAGATGTGCGTACGTACCCAATCTCCCACGACAACGATGACCATGACGCCGGGCACGCGGAGAGGGCACCCCACGAAGACGGAGTACACGTCGATCATGGCCAGCGTGCAGCTCCAGGGGATGACCAGGCCCATGATCGTGACCAGGAAGCTGTCAGTTGTTTCAGAGAATTTAGCATAAACCACGAGAACGCTGTATCTGAAACGGAAGTAGCAGAGAAACCAAGCAGAAAGGAGGAGGGCGGCAACACGCACCAGAAGGCGGTGTAACTGAAGAACTCGACGCCGACGGACATGAACAGAAGGGACGCCGACGAGAAGACGGCCTGCCCGACGCGGAGGCCGAGGCTTCCAGCGCTGCCGACGGCGCCCGCGCCGGCCCCAGCCCTATCTCCGTTCTCCATCCCCGGACGCCGCCCTCACGCCGCCGGCTCATCCCATACCATACGCGCTCGCGTTGCCATCGGTTGTTGCTCCCTTGGGGCCGCCTCGGCTGCGCGCTCTCCTCACGCGAACGGGGAAATGGGACGGAATCCGGGGGGCAAAAAAAGCAGGGGACACGATGAAAAGGCCGGGGCTTTGCGATGGATGGATACGGGGAGAGATACCGCGGCACCGCACCTGCAGCGGGAGCTGATTCCCTTCCTTCCCCGCGGCGTCCTCTTCTTTTCTTTCTCCACCCTTTTCCTGATCGTCATGGTTACTGCTTTGACCTCTCTCGTCCCTTGACTCATCAGCCATCGCTTTCTCAGCTGACAAGTTAAACTGGCGCAAGGAAATCCCGTTGCAACACGCTGATCGCGACGGGGTTGTGAAGACGTGGCAGGTCCAGGTAGACACGTAACGAAGAAGCATGGCGTCAGCCGTCAGGCCATGTCCAGCGATTGCCACGGGTGGACGCCGGATCGTCCTACCAGGCACCGAAGCTGCTGGAGAAACCGGCGAGTTGATGAAGTCCATGTACAATTGCACTTGCACGCATCTCGCGGCTGGTGACGAATCGAACCTTGCATCTCGTCCTCTGTTGCAATTGGACTGGAAAGCAAGGGGATAGCAGCCGGGCGAGGAGGAGGAATGTGCCGGCCACCTTGTGTGGTCCGACGGCGACCAGCCAAGGGCAGGTAAAGGTTGAAGCAACGGACGCAGGGAAGCCAGGTGTAGACGACTAGCAACGTGGATGCCGGAACCCTATCGGTCCAAGAAAGTTCGCAGTATTTGTCACTTGAAGAAGTTGAAGTACCCAGCTGCTGCCAAAGGCTAACGGGCCAACTTTATGCAAGATCTCACATGCATATGATGTTGAGAAACAACATAGGATGATAAAGTTGAGAAGCATCCTTTCAATACTTGTATCAGAAGCGGAGATTCACCACATACTAACAATAGGCCAACATCTCGATTTACATCAAGCCACAGCCCACAGCTAATGATTTTATTGGCGTTTATGTACTCCAAAGAACCAAATGCTGACATCAAGCTACAACAAACAAGATAGCGAAACTGTCCACCAACAGCGCAACTCAAACATACATAACGTATCCCCTTCAGATGATACAAGAATCACCAGAGAGGAAACATCTGCACAAGGAATAAGCAGGGAATGGAATTGCGTGGCACGGGTACAGCAACCAGCAGTAGTGCCTACAGGAAGTTCAGCACCAGCGCCCAAACAGGGTAGATGAAGAGCAGGAGGATGCCGATGCTGTTCAACACGCCATTGCCCTTCCTGAAGGCGTTCCTGAATCCTCCTGACGCCTTGATGTGCTCTGAAAGAAGGTAGCATCCAATCACGAGGCATATGAAGATGCCGATCAAGTCGTTCCTGAAGGTGTCCGCGAAGAGGTTGGGGGCGACAACTGTGAGCAGGATGATTGCACCGGGCAGCTCCAACCAATCTGGTGCACAGGATGAAACATTGTTGTGACATCCATGTAAAAATTTAATCACCTTCACAAAAGGGACACTAAAAGAGAAGGGAAGTATCCAGGAATTCTGATAGGGTGCAATACATCATAATAAGAAAAACAAATTTTTTTTAGCAAAATGGTACCTGGGAAGTGGCGTGGGAAAAAGAGACGCAGAATAACCGCAATAATTGCAATCCATTTTCCGATCTCACCTCTGAAAATTCAAATGTTTAAAGATAAGTATTGGCTTTCGTACATCCACACATAATATAATCATAGATTAATGGAGAACATTATCTCCTGCTTAGGGCTGTCACTGTCAGCAAACTTCCAATCAACAAATAACCAATATGAAAAGGCTCTCTACATGCAGAACTTTTCAGTTTATAGTCATTCAGACTGTTATCCTAAGAAATCTAAAACATTACACCATGAAATTGGAAGTGATTTGATCCTAAAAGTTCCCTACATCTCTCAAATTACTGAAGCAGTCTCATTGCAGATGGCGATAGCATTTAGAATCTAGAGGATAGGCAATGTCACAGGGTGTATGAGCCTATTCACCTTATCAGAGAAAACAGCACATGAGGCAGGGTGAAGAAAACATAAGGAACCAAGAGTGCTGTCATCATGTTGGTCTTCCAGTTTGTGCGGTCCAATATCAAGAGGTACCTGCAGTGGAAGAGAAATACCTTAATTACTAACAGTCTCATGTGAAACTAGCATATAAAATCCTCCACTCTTGGTATTCTACAAAGTTGTTTTTTTTAAAAAAGAGAGTAATCAGATGGCTCATTAAGAGCACCGGTAATGCTGATCAGAAGGAATCCAATTCTGTTTGTTTGCATTCAGTGATAAACCATAGAAAAGAGTGCAGAAAATTGCTGGCAAAGTTGTTTTTCTATGGTTTCTCACTCTGTCAATTAGGCTAACAATTGCTACACGCAGTTCCGGGATTCAGTACAGTCTACATACAAACAGTGACAGCAGATAGATAATCAGGCTTTACGTTATAAAACCAACTTAACACCTTCTAGGAATTTATAGGATCATAACTGGGGCGTTCAAACCAGTTTGCGTGAAACTGAAATAATTCATCTTGCCCTAGCCGATTTGGGTCGTTCTGGCACAAAGCGGTTTGAACACCCCTCATTCATAACTTTCTGCTTACTTTCATCCCAGACTTCAGAAGGACGTTGACCAGTGAAGAGTCATGATACAGCTCGCGAAATTAAGTACAGTAACACACAATCGCCTAACAGCTTTACTTCAAATTAAGGTAATTCACAAGCCAGGTCCATCTGCATATATTCAGAGGGTGGGTACCTGACAGCACAGTACTGCCATCCCCAAGTACGATTACACAGTATTGCCATCCCAAGTGGCAGTGTGGCACCAATTTGCTCTCGATCCTCCACAAAAGGAGAAGGAGCGATGCTTTATGAAACGAACCAAGCTCCGACGCAATAACCCCATCCCCTGATACTCGATTCGCAAAGCATCAGACCGTGGACCCGCAAAAGGTAGGGGATCAGGGATCCCCCCCCTTTTCCCATTCGCGAAAAAGGAAGGAACCCAGAGAGAAAGGGAGCGGCGGTCCGGTGCGGAGACACTCACACTGCGGCGACGAAGGCGAGCCACTTGAGGAAGGAGGTGCCGAAGCCAAGCCCGCCGCCGAGGACGAAGGCGTGGTTGGCGAGCTTCCGCGCGGCGACGCCCAGCTCCCGCAGGTCGGCGTCGATGAGCGCCTGCACCGCCGCCGACGCGTCCCCGGCCTCCGGGCCCGTCTTCATCGCCAGGTACGACGCGAACCCCTTCCCCATCTCGCCGCCCTCGCCGATCACCGCCGACTCCCTCGCCCGCTGGATCGGTCGCTCGCTCGCTCTGCCCGCGGTCCGCGCACGCCGGGTCGGGTTGGGCTTCGGGCGTTTGATTTGGAAGCGGGATCGTGGTTGGTTGGTAGTGTGGATAGGCACAGCTAGCTGGCCGGTGGTGGTCCCGCGCGACCCGGACGGTTCCAGGCCAGCTGGGCGACGTGTACGGGACACGTGGAGCGCCCGTGGCCGGCAGGCGTTGCATTATTTGCATGCATGCTTCCCGTATTGTTACACGCATCCGAGTTGGTTTTGACTTTGGATGCCTGATTTGTAGCCACGTGGTCCACGTAACTTAGATGTAACCTCATTTTGAACCGAGGACGAGTATAGTAGCACCAGTAGACAGTAGTGTAGTTCTTTGTATAACCATCGTGGCCAACTTGTTTGGGATAAGATAACTCTCGAAGCCGTGGTTTACATGGACTCGTAACGAGGCTGCTATGCGTGACACTGACAGGGGGGCGTAATTAGCTAGGAACGAAATCTTGTATCTTCTCTTTGGTTTCTGGATTGCCAGTTATTCCAGTGACGCGTACGTTAATTATTCCAGTGACGCGTACGTTCATCCGCTTTCAAGTGATTGTGCCGCTTGAAGTGAGAGATGTAGCGCAGGAGAGGATGGTGGCGTGTCGGCAGAGTTCCACGCCCGCGCGCGAGCCCATCGCTCGCCAGTTGGCGTGGATGGCTAAGGGGCAGTTTGACGGAGCTCCGCCAGCTCCAGCTCCGACTTGTCTACTAAGGCTCTGTTTGGCATGGCTCCATCTTTGGGTGGAGCTGCTCTACTCAGAACTCCAGGTAGAGTCAGCTCCACTCCAGAACTCCAGAAATAAAATAGGGTGTTTGGCTAGATGGGTACTCTCAGCTCCAAAAAAATCGATTTCAGTGTTGATTGCCATTGTTACCCCCATTCAGGCCCCACTTGTCATCCTCTCCCCTTCCTTTCTTCCTCCTTTCTTTTTCCCTCTATCTCTCTGTCGTTGCCCACTGGTCATCGTTGCCACGGTCGCACCTAGCGAACGGGCGGCGGGGGATCTCCTCCGGCGGTGGGGCGCTGCGGCCGGCGGCCTTCGGCGGCGGGGCGCGATGGCTGGCGGCAGGGCGCTGCGGCCGGCGGTCGGACGGGCGGCGGGGGATCTCCTCCGGTGTTGGGGCGCTGCGGCCGGCGGCAGCCTTCGGCGGCGGGGCGTGACGGCCGGCGGTGGGGCGCTGCGGCCGGCGGCCTTCGGCGGCGGGGCGCGATGGCTGGCGGCAGGGCGCTGCGGCCGGCGGTCGGACGGGCGGCGGGGGATCTCCTCCGGTGGTGGGGCGCTGCGGCCGGCGGCAGCCTTCGGCGGCGGGGCGTGACGGCCGGCGGCGGGCCTCGTGCAGACGCGGCGGGAGGCGGAGCTAGGCGACCGGGTGGAGCTAGGCGGGCGGGCGGACCGGCGTCGGGCCTAGGGTGCCTGGCGGTGGGGCTCGGGCGGCCTGCGGCGGGGGTGGACGGCAGGTCTCCGGCCGCCGGCAGGGGCTACGGCAGCGGCGAGGCTAGGGTCCCTAGCCGCAGGCGCAGGTACAGGTGCGGGCGGGCGACTAGGCGCGAGGCAAACAGAAAGAATGAAACGTTATTTTTGTGTAATCAATGGCAGTGGTGGGTAATTACTCACCAACTCCACGAGGAGGTTCAAAACAGGACATTTTGGAGCAGCAAAAGAGGTGCTCCAAAACTCTAGCCCCATTTGCACTACAGCTCCATGGAGTTGGCAGCTCCATGGAGTTTTGGAGTTGACGTGTTTGGCTGGATTTTTTGCTGGAGTCGCTGGAGTTATGGAGTGGAGCCGTGCCAAACAAGCCCTAACACGCTATTGTAGCGTCAGAGGAGTCGGAGCAGAAGGAGTTAAAAAGCCTGGCTCCACCGGCTCCTCATTGATCTGTGAGAGGAAGGAAGAAAGAGAGAAAAATGGCTCGCGTGAACAGTGTTGCTACAGTGCATGACAATCAAATGGCAAAAGCAGCCAAAGCCGTTTAGAAGCTTTAAGAAGGGGCCAACGTATGTAGTTGTGGTTGTGTCGGATTTAGTAGCCCGGCAGTTCACCAGAGATTACCTAAGTGGTTGATTTGTAGGCAGGGAGGATTGCGAGACCAAGAACTCGAAGGCGATTATGAGAACACGACTGTTCAAACCGGTTCGGACCTCCGGAGAGTAATACCCTACATCCTGTATTTTGCTGGATTGTATTGCTTTACGCTGGTGCGTGATTTAGTCTTTGATGGGATGCTCTCGAGAGGTGCCCTTAGCCGCCTTATATAGGCTGGCGACCTAGAGTTACAAGTCGGTTTGAATCTAATCTAGTCGGTTGTTACATGGAAGTCAATCCGAGTCGGATTACAACAAGTATCCTGTAATATCCGAGTTGATTTGAATCGTCCGACCTCCTTAACTTGTGCTCCAAATATCTTCACGTTCTTGGACCACATGTTCTGATCGGACGAACCCACTTGTCAGGGCCGGCCAGTATCCTGATCGTTGGGGACCCATGGGGTACCCATATCCCTCAAGCCCTCAAGCGATCTGTTACATATAACTTATTCTGAACCCATTCATGATAGTTGGTTTCACGCTGAATCTAGCAACATCATATGTTCGTAATCTTTATAAATTTCTTGTTATTGATAGTTAAAAGTTTAAAAAGTTTGACTTCCGAAAAACCTAAAAATAATTATATTTGTGGGCATATGGGGTATAAGATTCACCAACATTATGCATTTTAAACAAATATTTTTTAAAAAAAACTTTATGCATCCCGTGTCACTGAAAATGTTGGACGGCAGAGCAACATACACACTGGCAATATAGGAACGGGCTCAGGTAAAAACTACTCTAAACCCTCCAGTAAAAAAAATGTCACTTCGAAAATCTACACAATTTAATTAGTACTCGAGTAAAACAAAATCAAAATTATAGTTTTATTAAACTACGTTTGGAGTTTGGAGACAAATATACTCATATTATTTTTAAATATCTAAAAATAGTATAAATAAAAACAATATGCAAGCCAAGACTATAACAACTGACTTAAGACGCCCCAAACCGTCACATATTCTAACGGGAGTGACCGGAGTGAGTGAATGTAGCCTAAGATAATGCTACGATCTCACATATACGGAAAAGTTAAAAATGATTCCTACAAAAATACTGAAGAAGTAGAAGCGCTAGCATGCTTTGAAGAAATCAGGCTAGCTGCACGGTGGGCGGATGGGAATATGATGTTGGAGTAGACTGCTCCAAAAATTCCATGCATCCGGTATGCAAACTAGATCGTGTGCATACCTGCTCCCGCAAAGCGACGCGTGGACGTCGCGGCCATCCGACGGATCCTGGCGAGGCGTGTGCCCACAAGCTAAAGATGCAGCAGCTCAGCTCCCAACGCTATTTCGCTCGCCGCCCGCTCTCGGCAGTCGGCTCGGCTCCCGTTCAACGCGCGCCGCTGCCGCGGGAGCGTCGGGGCCACCAGCGGCGACGGCGGCCTGGCGGGCATCGGGGGAAGCTACCTGGGCGCGGAGGCGGAGGCGGTGGCACTGCTGGCGTGCGTGACGGCCACGCTCCTGCTGCCGCCGCTGCTACTGCCCCCGCTCCTGCCGCCACCGCCACTCTTCCTGCTCGTGCCCATCGCATCTTCGCCGTCTTGGTCCTGCTCGTGCTTGTCCCCTCCGACACCAGGGGCGCCACCACGCCCGACTCCTCCTATAGCTAGCTACCTGATTAGATTGGGCAGCCGGCCTTGACTCGATGTGCTCGTCTTGTAGCTGCAGCAACACTTCAGGGGGAAAAAATCTGTGCAGAGTAGCGTGTCCAAGTTCGTTGAGATCTTGCTGGTGTCGACTCCCGAAAATCCTAACAACTGCATGATCCTGCTCGTTTCGTGGATAGAAGCTGCGCGAGGAACATGACGACTATTCGCTGGTATGAGTTTGTGACTCCCTTAAAAGTTGAAAGTTGAAATTGAACTGAATCTGCCCCCACATCACCCTGGCCCATCTGGCTGCTGGCACGTGAGCTGCCACTTGATCGTCGCTGTGCTCTGCATCTAGTTCAATGATGCAGAGCTCTTGGACTCGGAGGCGGAATCATCAGAGATCTCTACAAGTTCAGGATTCAAATATGAATTGATGTTCGGGTCGGATTCTGGATTGCAACTTTGCAAGAATGAAGTCAATTCGACGGTTGTCAGTTTGCCACCGTCGTACTTGCAGAAGCAAATGCAGAGAGGGAAGAACCATCGATGAAATCGGGACTGATCGAATCGAGCAGAACAAAATCCTCTCCATGGATTGATCTTTGAAGAACAAGACGAGCACATCGAGTCCGCGTTTAATTACATTTACATGACGACAAGGCCGGGCGCCCAATCTAATCAGGTAGCTAGCTATAGCAGGAGTAGGGCGTGGCGGTGCTGGCGGCACCCCTGGCGTCGGAGGGGACGAGCACGAGCAGGACTTGGATGGCAAAGATGGCGACGGGCACGAGCAGGAAGAGCGGTGGCGACGGCGGGAGCGGGGGCAGCGGCGGCAGCAGCATCAGCAGCGTGGCCATCACGCACGCCAGTAGAGCCGCCACCTCCGCGCCCAGGTAGCTTCCCCGATGCCCGCCAGGCCGCCGTCGCCGCTGGCGGCCCCGACGCTCCCGCGGCAGCGGCGCGCGTTGAACGAGAGCCGAGCCGACGGCCGAGAGCGGGCGGCGGGCGAAATAGCGTTGGGAGCCGAGCTGCTGGATCTTTGGCTTGTGGGCACACGCCTCGCCAGGATCCGTCGGATGGCCGCGGCATCCACGAGTCGCTTTGCGGGAGTAGGTATGCATACGATCTGGTTTGCATACCGGATGCATGGAATTTTCTTCCCACTATAATTGATAAACTCAGGAAGGGAGGCATGGACAGGTCCCAGGTGACGCCTGTCATCATGGATGCTCTACATGAAGATCAGCAATTGCGTAGTTTAGTTTTCATTAAGATAGGGAGAGAGCAGAATAAGGTAGCTCATGAGCTTGCTCAGCTGGCCATCAGGTTGAAACAGTGTTGTGTTTCATTTCTTTCATTTCCAGAGTATGTTCACGCACTCATTTGTAACGATACTCCTTGGGGGTGTTTGGATACGAGGTACTAAAACTTTAGGAGCGTTACATCGGATGTTCGGATGCTAATTAGAAGGATTAAAAATGAGCTAATTATAAAACTAATTGCAGAACCCCTATACTAATTCGCGAGACGAATCTATTAAGCCTAATTAATCCATTATTAGTAAATGGTTACTGTAGCACCACATTGTCAAATCATGGACTAATTAGGCTTAATAGATTCATCTCACAAATTAGACTCCATCTGTGCAATTGGTTTTGTAATTAAACTATATTTAATACTCCTAATTAGTATCTAAACATCCGATGTGATAAGTAATAAATTTAGGAGGGTGTAGCCATACACCCCCTTAATCATAAAGCTCTCTCCGTTTGAAAAAAACAGCCTGATTTTGCATACAGAACCTCGTAAATTGTCAATGGATCATCAGACCTTGAGCGCTAGCAAAGGGAATGCTGAAATGCTTCTGGTTGTCGCTGTCGTGAGTCGCAGCGACTCGCGAGTCACAAGCGAACACGTCAGAAAGCCTCATCTCGTGTGCCGTGTGCGTGGCTCCTCGCCCAGGCCGCGGCGCGCTCCGTTCTTCCGTTGCTTCAGCGTCACGCGGCCTGGCCGGCGCGGCGGTGAAGTCCCCCGTTCCCGAGTCCCGAGTCCCGACGCCCCTGCGGGTTCCCCTTCACGGCTCCGGCCGGTGCATCTCGATCGCGCGGCGATGCATTCGAACGCTCCATCCCGCGCCCCCCGACGACTGACCAAGCCTGACTGATTAATGCTCAGCATTAATAACTCTTGACCTACGATCCAATGTGCAGTGCAGCTCTCGCGACGCTGACCGTGGCCAGCGATCACTCCAATGCCACGCCGACGCGCGGCGCGGATCTCCGCGGTCAATTCCCTTTCCCCCCTAGTTTTTGATTCGGGATCCGATGATTCGTGGCTCGTGCAGTCTTCTCCGCTTCCTCGCGCGCGATTCCATTTGATTTGATCCACGCATCCGCTCTGCAACTCTGCACATACAGACAGTCATACACCGGCCAACTCCCGCGCACGCGTTGCCACTTCGTGCTCCGCCGCATGCTTAAACTACACAGTAATAAAGGTCTCTGCAGCCCGCCACGGCACGGCGTAGCAGTAGCATGGAGCGGATCGGCGCCCACGGCGGCAAGCGGCGGTGGCTGCCACGCCTCCTGTTGCTCGCCGCCCTCTCGTGGCTCCTGCTGGTCTACCTCCACGTCGCCGTGTTCCGCGCCCCGCCGGTAATAAGCGCGCCGCCGCACACGTCCCTCGTCGCCGTCGCGTCGGACCGCGAGGACGGCCGGCGTTTCCTCCTCCGGCAAGAAGAGCAGCTCAAGAAGATCGCGTCCTCCTCCGCCAGTGACAGCGCGCTCCCGGCGTCGTCGGCAGGGGAGGAGCGGCGCGGCAACCCCGACACCTGCCGGGGGCGGTACGTGTACATCCACGACCTGCCGCCGCGCTTCAACGCCGACATCATCCGCAACTGCCGCAAGACCGAGGATCACTGGGGGGACATGTGCCGGTTCCTGATGAACGCCGGCCTCGGCCGCCCGCTCGCCGACCGCGTCGACGGCGTCATCAGGAGCGAGGCCGGGTGGTACGACACGCACCAGTTCGCGCTCGATGCCATCTTCCACAACCGGATGAGGCAGTACGAGTGCCTGACCACCGACCCCGCCGCGGCGTCCGCCGTGTTCGTCCCGTTCTACGCCGGCTTCGACTTCGTCCGCTACCACTGGGGCTACGACAACGCCACCAGGGACGCCGCGTCGGTGGACCTGACGCAGTGGCTCATGGCGCGGCCCGAGTGGCGGCGCATGGGCGGCTGCGACCACTTCCTCGTCGCCGGCCGGACGGGGTGGGACTTCCGCCGGAGCAACAACGTCGACCCGGACTGGGGCAACGACCTCCTCGTCATGCCCGCCGGCCGGAACATGTCGGTGCTCGTTCTCGAGTCCGCGATGCTCCACGGCAGCGACTACCCCGTGCCGTACCCGACCTACTTCCACCCCAGGTCGGACGCCGACGTGCTCCGGTGGCAGGACAGGGTGCGGAACCGGCGCCGGGAGTGGCTCATGGCGTTCGTCGGCGCGCCGCGGCCCGACGTCCCGATCAACATCCGGGTCCGGGACCACGTCATCGCGCAGTGCAAGGCGTCGAGCTCCTGCACCATGCTCGGGTGCGCTCGCGCCACCGGGAGCACCCAGTGCCACACCCCCGGCAACATCATGCGCCTGTTCCAGAAGACCGTCTTCTGCCTGCAGCCGCCCGGCGACACCTGCACGCGGCGGTCGGCGTTCGACTCCATGGTGGCCGGGTGCATCCCGGTCTTCTTCCACCCGGGGTCGGCGTACAAGCAATACCGGTGGCACCTCCCCGAGGATCACCACAGGTACTCGGTGTATATCCCGGACGCCGACGTCCGGCAGCGCAACGTCAGCATCGAGGCCGTTCTCCGGGCGATCCCGCCGGCCACGGTGGAGCGGATGCGGGAGGAGGTGATCAGGCTCATCCCGAGGGTTCTGTACGCCGACCCCAGGTCGAAGCTGGAGACGCTCAAGGACGCGGTGGACATCGCCGTCGAGGGGATCCTCGACACGGTGGCAAGGATCAGGAAGGGTGAGTACGTCGACAGTGGCGGGCCGGTCACTGAGGACCCTCCGAACCTGTTCTCTTCGACGGAGTCGAGATTCCGGCCGAAACAATCGGCGCAGGACGATGATCACTAGCTCTGTCGGAGTGCCCAAAAACAGAAGTGCAGCATAGTCGATTCATCAGTTGATTACAAAAATGTAGTGATACTAGTTGCTAAAATTAGCTCATCTTTCGCCTGTATTTCAAACCTGTGATTCATATTCGTATACAAAAGATTAATTGTCATCTACAGTACGATTCTGAAGAAATACAGATTTTAATCCGCGAATGTGCATGCACATTTTCGCCGTTGACAAGTTGAGCAGTTCAGTAGCTCAAAATCGCGAGATGCATATGTTGCCGGCGAGCTGCATTAGTCCACCCACGAAATCTCGTTGATCTGTCAGTCCTCTCCGTATGATTCCACTACAATGTGATTTTATTTTTGAAATACAATTTGTAAATTTTTAAGCAACCAACAACAAGCTCATGTAAAAATACTCCCTCCAAATAAAAGAAAAATGACGCGTTGGAGATTGAAACGATCTCCGAACACTTTTTTTAGCAATGCCAAACACAATTTTAACTAACCCTCAAATACTTTATAAAAGATGGCAAAACTATAGTTCTATAAAACTACTTTCAAGAGACAAATCTACTCAGTATTTCTAAATTTATCTATAATGAACACATAAAAGCAATACGCAACGAGAAGTTTTATATAATGCCTAACTTAAGATAACTGCAAAACTATGGCTTAAGTTGTGACCATAGTGAACACATGGAAATGGAATCCAAGACTGCTTCTGGAATCTGACACACTCCTTTGAACAATTGAACTCTGAGACGAGTACAGAAAACGCCTGATTTTGTGTACAGAACCTCGTAAACTGCCAGTCGATTTACCGGGCCTTGAGGGGCAAGCAAACCGAATGCTCGACTAGTGTGCGTCGACGCTCCTGCGGCCGGGTTTCCTTCAGTGAAATAGCGCCGGGCCGGGCCGGGTTTCCTTCAGTGGAAAATTGACCTTCCGGCTCGCCGGCGCCGGCCGGGCAGCTTCACGCTTGCCGATGGACGCGCTCGCGGCGAGATGCGAATAGCCGAATAGGGGGCCTCTCGATGGCGCGGCGATGCGTTGCATTTCAACGCACGATCGCGCGCGGCCCGACGGCTGATTAATGCTCGCCATTATTACTCTGGATCTACGTTCCGCTAATGGGAATTTTTAACCCCGCGTCAACCCCTCAAGCAGCGCGGCTGCTGCAAACCCATGTGCAGATGTGCAGTGCAGGCCTCGCGGCGCTGACCATGGCCAATGTCCAACGACTCGGTCGCTGGCCGATCGACCAGTCCAGACGTCCAGTGCGACGCCGGCGCGCGGATCTCCATGGCCGATTCTCATTCTCCTGGCGGTGGACGGCCGAAATCGCCATTCGTGTGCGTCAGTGTCTGTGTTACTGCTCCATCAAATTAATGGTAGTATGACCTTACATTAGATCCGTCGGCGGAAAATAACAGACGCGTTCTCTTCTTTTCCTCATTTTCGATTGGGACCCGATCCGATGATTCCTGGCTCGTGCAGTCTCCGCTCCGGTTGCTCACATCTGGAATGCACAGACACCAGCGTACACCTGAACATGCGTTGCCGTCTCGGGCTTCATCTGGAATGCTTCTGATAATGTCTCCCGGCGCCCACGGCGGAAAGCGGTGGCTGCCACGCCTCCTCTCGCGCGCCGCCCCGTCGTGGCTCCTGATCATAGTCTACTTCTTCCACCTTGCCCTCTTCCACGCCCCACCGGTGCGCGCGGCGCTTGCGTCGTCACCATCTTCCACAGCCTCATGAAGCAGGACGACTACTCCTCCCGCGCCGCTCGTCCCGTTGTACTTCGACTCGATTTGGTAGCGAACCGCACTCCGACCTGTCCATATGACCCCATCCACTGATCTGATCTCCGACGACTCGACGAGCTCGTCGATGCGGAGCGATTCTCGTGGCCTTCACCAATCCACTGCAAGTCTGCAACGCAGCCGCCTCCTTTCCTCCTCTTCCTCGAGCTCGCGGAGGTGGTTGACCAACTCAGCGTCGTCCGGCCACCGTCGGAATCTGCGATATGCCTGCACGGACCTCCGTCCCCTTGCGCCGGCGTCGAGCTCTTCTCCGCCGTCGACATCACTAAGCCACCGGACGTACACGATTGCCTAATTCGGAAATTAGGGGTCTTTTTGAAAAATATTGGATCTGCGATTATTAATCGCGATCCAGGGCTATTTGTCAAATACCGGATCACAATTATTAATCGCGATCCATTTAAGGGAGTTTTATAAAAGTACGTAGGGGTTCATATGTAAAATGTTTATCCCCGACCTCGCCGTCCCAGGCCCCTTCCGCCGCGATAGCGATGGCGCCCCCTTCAAGCCTCCAACGCCGGCGGCTTCGACGGAGAGAGCTTAGTCTTCGCCGCGGATGAACTCCACGAAGACGTAGCTCAATGCCGCCCTCGCAATGGCCCTCATCCGCTACAACCGGCCTCCACGGTACAACCCCCTACCGTCGTGGGCTCACCATCCGCCACCGCCTCCACTGTCAGCGCAAATTCAGCCATTCCCCTAGCCACATCTCTACTACGATCAATTATTTATTCCTCATCTCTCATCTGCTCCTCTTCTCCCTGACAAGCGAAGGACCGGAAGGTGGTGGTGCGCTATCCTCCATCTGAGTGAGGAGCTCAAGCTTGAATCGAGGACGACGAGGAGGAAAGGGAGCGGCGGCTGCATACTGAAATTGCCGTGATTTATAATCGCTATGCTCCATCTCCGTGAGGCGCGCGTGCTTATTCGATTGGAGGACTCCGATCCCATTGCCTGAATCGACCTGAGCGTGATGTAAACTCAGATGTGCATTTTTTTAATGCACAGGAGAGCTAGGTATCTTTTATATTAAGAAGAGTAAAATATATTTTTTTACAACGCGGGTCTTACCGAACGCACGCACAACATACTGGCATTGCTGTGATTAACACTAACACGCCTGCATCGGCGTGGTCATGCCTGGATGCTGCATCCGCGCAGTCCGGGCTCCGGCTGCATGTGTGCACTGAGCCGAGGGTACTATGATACGATCCTTGCCAGGATCAGGGCCCAACGTTCAGCAGTATGCAAAGCAGTTCCTCTCGTACGACATGAAGGAAATCGTTTTAATGTTTCTAGATACACGGATTTGTATACATCTAGATTTATAGATATTTGTATATATTTAGATGTAGGTGCATACAAACATCTATGCATCTAAACAAGTCAAAACAATCTGCAATTTGAAACGGAGGAAGTAAAATTTATACTATATATGTGTTATATCTAGATACGTAGTATAAGTCATGCACTTAGAAAAGCTAAAACGAAGTTAAAATGAATAGTAACAGGATGACTGCATCCCGAGGCAGATTCCCTCTACCGCGCGAGCCATGCACGCCGTTAACGTCAGGTCTCTCATCCCCTACACGCTCGACGTGGAGGCAACGCCATTTCCCGGAGCAGCCCGCCTGAACATCGAGGGCGTAAGCGACGTAGGATTGGATCATGATTCAGATTCACCTCTTTTTTTGAGAGAGAGGTGATTCACTAATTCGTCCATCAAACGCAGCAGCAGATCAGTGTATAGCCCATGGGCCATTTCAGGGCGACTACATTTTGCTAGCGAAATAATTAGTCCACTGGGCTGTGCACTTCAACAGTATGGGCCTACTCCTTGAGGCTGAGCCCAGTCCACCAATCGCGGATTGCGGCCTCTTCTTCCAGCTCGGATATCCTCGACCTCGCCGTTCGTTGCCCCTCTTTCGCCGCGATCGCCATGGCAGCCCCTTCCAACCTCCAACACCGGCGGCTTCGATGGAGACAGCCGAGTCTTCACCGCGGATAAGCTCCATGAAGACGTAGCTGAATGCCCCCCTCGCGATGGCCCTCATCCGCTACAAGCCTACAACCGCTCTCCACGGTACAGCCCCCGCCGTCACAGGCTCACCATCCGCCGCCGCCTCCACTGGTGGCGCAAAGTCAGCCATTGCCCTAGCCACATCTGTACTCTACTCAACTATTTATTCCTCCCCTCTCATATGCTCCTCTTCAACTTTGACAATCCAAGGACGGGAAGGCGATGGCGCGCTAATGCGCTATCCTCCAACTCCAGGAGTCTCTAAAAAATTCTCCTTCAAAATTATATATTGGGGCTCTTCTAAAATTTTCTTTTCCTAAAATACTAGCCTCCCCAATATTTCAAAACAGACCACATTATCAAAAGTATGCCCATCCAGTTGGGCTGCTCTCTCCTGCCCCCCGCGAGGTGCCGTCGCCCCTACGCCGCCGCCACTAGTCAGCCCCTCCCTCCTAGAGCCGGCTGACGACAGGGATACCACAGGGGCACCAGCGACGCGAGGACCTAGAAACAGGGGCACCAGGAACACGCGGTGAAGGTGCCCAAGCTTGAGGCTTGGGAGCTTGCCACGGCAAGCGTCAATGTCGTAGCAGCTAAAGATGACAACGGCTTGGCTGCATCCGGTAAAATGTGCAAACACGTGTTGACGTCTTAGCATGATGTTTACTTTGGTTCGAATGATTACATCGTAACTGCATGATGAGTCAAATTTAGATGATGGAAAATATACCACAAATGCTGAGCACATGCCTGACCCCGGGGCCGTTCGCCGCCGACGTGTCGAGGCCCTCCGCGCCGCGCTCCGCCACCGGGAAAAAGTCGACGCACTCGAGCGTCCGGCGAGGCGTGCAGCGGCGTGGCGTTCCGCTCCACTAACCCGACGTCGCCGAGCCACGCTGTGGAGGGGTCGTGGAAGTTGTTGCCCATCACGTCCCCGGGCTGCGGGATCACGGGGTTGTAGCTGGGCTTGTGCCACTCGCGGAGGAGCGGGTCCTTGGGGAACGCCACGTTCTGGACTTGGACCGTGTTGTTGTCGCGCCCGGTGTAGAGGATGGCCGGGCGGCCGCCGAGCCCGACCAGCAGCCGTCGGCGTCGAAGGGCGACGTCGGCTCGAGCGCGGCGCCGAGGAAGGTCCAGTTGACGAGGTCGCGGGAGACGGAGTGGCCCCATGAGAGCTAGACCGTGCCAAACGTGGGTGAGGCGCACTAGAGGCTCTCCAGGATGCGGCCAGAAATCCACCAGGACATGGCCGGCGGCGAGCGACGGCGCACCGGCGGCGGCATGGTCGGGAACGCGCGTGGAAACAAGGCTATCGGGTGGGAAGCGCGAGGGCATGGGCACCAGGAGCTCGCCGGAGTTCCATTCATGTGGGTTGTTGGCGTGGAGGTGGCGCGAGGCTAGCTGTCCACGGTGAGGTCGAGCTCGGCGGCAATGGCGGCCTGGTGTCCGCGAGATCCGCGATTGCCGGCGGGGAGAAGCTCCGCTTGGGCTAGGAGCGGCTACGGCATGTGCTCAGGGAGGTGGGGAAGGTCGGGGTTGGAGGAATTTGGTGAAGGTGGCCGGGGCTCGCTGAATATGGCCGGCGGAAGAGCTCGGTTTGGCGCCGCGTGCCGTACTTGCCCCTGCCGGACCGGGGCAGATGAACGTGGCAGCTGCATCTGCTGCCGCTCGCGCCGCCGCCGCCGCCGCAGCCGCCGCTCAGCTTCCTGGCTCCCACGAACTGGCGCGCGCGGGCAAAAAATCTCGCGGGAACGGATCAGGCGCGCGCGGGAAAAGAAATCTCGGGGCGATTGGGGGAGGAGGGGACTCGCGCAAATACGCAGGACCCAACGTTCAGCAGTATGCAAAGCAGTTCCTCTCATCTGACCTGCTGCATTTTTTCGAAAGGAAAAAAATAAATAAAATTTATATTCACTAATAAGCGATTCTCCAATAGGCATTCATGCAACGCAAACTGAAGAAGAGATGACATCACTGTAACCCAAGAACACCATGTCGGTGAAATTTCGGCATGGTCCGATCCTGAACTGCACAAGAAACGATCACCAGCGACAGTGATCTGCTGGCTTCGCCGACAAGGAGTCGATCTCCGTTTGCTTTTGTTCATGCATGTTGCACGCTGGGGGAAAAAAGAAGGAAAACATTCAGTAGAAAACATTCAGTATGACTGCATCCTGATTCCTGAGGCAGATTCCCTCTACCGCGCAAGCCATGCACGCCGTGAACATCAAGGCCCTCATCCCTTGCACGCTCGACGTGGAGGCGACCTTTTGCGAGATAAGGCTGGCCTGCAACGATCGTCCATCAAGAAGAGGCAACGCCGTTTCCCGCAGCTGAAATATCGAGGGCGTAAACGCAGCAGATCATGTATAGCCCATGGGCCATGGCAGGGCGACTGCATTTTGCTAGCGAAATAATGAGTCCACTGGGCCGTGCACTTCAACAATATGGGCCTACTCCTTGAGGCTGAGCCCAGTCCACCAATCGCGGGTTGCGGCCTCTTCTTCCAGCTCGGATATCTCCGCGCTTCCTCACCGACCACCCAATCTCACGCCACCGGCAAACATGCTGAGTTCTCCGAGACTCGCAGCACCGGCCGCCTCTCGCGGCTCCCCCTCCCCGACTCTCACCACCACCACGCCCACAGGTCTCGGAATCCGTCGCCGCCGCCGAAGCGGTCTCCACGCTGCACAGCCCGATACGGCTTCTCGCCACCACGGCGACCGTGGTCGCCCGGCGCTCCACCTCGCGAATCCCGTCGCCTCCGCTTCTGTCACGAGCACCAGCTCGCCGGATCCCATCCATGGGCGATTCGAGAGCGATGAGCTCAGGAGGCTGTGCCGTGGACCCAACCCGGAGGCCGCCATTAGACTGCTCGACCAAATGCTCCAACGAGGAGGCGGCGCCGAGCTCCAGCCGGAAGAGCAAGCCGCGCTCCTCCAGTCCTGCGCCGACTCGCGTTCGCTGGCCTTGCTAAGGCGGGCGCACCGCCTGCTCGCTTCCAGGCCCTCGTCCGCGATCCCCGCGCCCATCCTGCACGGGATCGCCACGCTGTACCTCAAGCTCGGCGCCCGTGGCGACGCGCGGCGCGTCCTCGAGGGGCAGTCGAGGCCGCCGCCGCCGCGGAGGGGGAGGGAGAGCGAGGACGCCGCGGTCCAGGCGAAGCGGCGGGAGGCGTACGAGAAGGTGCGGGAGCTGCACGAGCAGATCCGCGCGGCGGGGTACGTGCCGGACACGCGCCACGTGCTGCACGACGTCGACGAGGGCGCCAAGGCCCGCGCGCTCATGTACCATAGCGAGCGCCTGGCCATCGCGTTCGGGCTGGTGAGCACGCCGCCGGGGACGCCGCTCCGGGTCATGAAGAACCTGCGCATCTGCGGGGACTGTCACAACGCCGTCAAGCTCATCGCCAAGGTCACCGGCCGAGAGATCGTCGTCAGGGATAACAAGCGGTTCCACCATTTCAAGGACGGCGACTGCTCCTGCGGAGACTACTGGTGAGGAGCCTTCTGGACACCTGCAATTGATATAACACGAATTCCTCTGTTGCGGTTGCTGAAACTCTTGACCAAGCTTGTGACACTTGTTAGTGACCAGAGTTGGATGAAACATTTTCTTTGGCCAATTTGTGTTTTCATGCGTTGGCCAGCCAAGATGACTCTCAAATCTCAACTACAGTTTGTGGGCTGCTAGTACGCAATTCAGTGGTAGAACATGGAAAAGGACACAATGCTAGGCAAGGGAAACTCTGAATTTTTTCACAAATCGAAGTAAAGAATCAAGAGAACAGAACAAATGAAATCTCGAAGCTCTACGACGTGCGGCGGCGAGAGCTCATGGGCTCTGCTCGATGCGTGGCCGGCGAGGCCGTGCCACCACCGTCCGCTGCTGGGACTGGCAGACCTGCGCCGGGAACTTGCACCCGAAACGCTTCGTCACCATCGAGCCCCACCTCCCGTCGGTCGCCGCCGACGGCGCCCCCCTATCCGCCGCCGCCCCGCCCCGCCGGTCCATCTTCTCGATGGCTTTCCTCATGCTCGTGCACTCGCGCTCGAGCTCCTGCACGCGGCTGCGCATGCTGTCCATGTCTAGCCGCAGCATCTGGTTGCCCCGCGTGGCCACGCGCCACGTCCCGCCGCCGTCGCTGTCGCCGCCGCCTTCCTCCCCTGACCCCGCCGCCCCGCCTTCGTTCGCCATGATCGTCCGCGCGATGGCCCGGCGTAGCTGGAGCTGCTCGAAGAAGAGCACCTGCACGACCGTCCGCAGCGGCAGCCGCTCGTTCTGCGCGGCGTGCGTGCACGCCTCCAGCGTCAGCTTGCGCCCGTCCACCACGCCGCTCACCTTCTCCTTCTCTTCTTCGGTCAGCCCAGGATGAGCCTGCACGGCACAGAGAGCAGCCAAACAAGCACACTCATCAGCACGGCATTGCTTCACAAGTTTGCAAACGACAAGATCACGAGAAGAACGCCCTGCTCTCTCACCTTGAGGTAGATGTCGACAGC
Organism: Setaria italica; assembly: GCF_000263155.2. Lineage (NCBI taxonomy): Eukaryota > Viridiplantae > Streptophyta > Magnoliopsida > Poales > Poaceae > Setaria > Setaria italica. Next base: position 4,576,281 of record NC_028458.1, read on the forward strand.
CCGGTAAAGGCCATCGTCGTACACGCGGGCGCCGTCCGGCAACGCCCAGGCGAGGTCGCAGAACTTGTCCGGCTTCAGGTTTGCATCCGTCGCGATCTCCCCCAAGTACGCATCGACCAGCCGCCCCACGGCCAGCATGGCTCGTCGGCTAGCCTCTCTGCCCGGCGTCTCCGCCTCGCTGCCCTCGTCGTCCTCGTTGCCCTCCTCGGCGACGCCGCGGCCTTCCAGGAAGTACCGCACCACGCGCTCGACGCAGTCCACGTCGTAGAGCGTCTCCACGAGGTACGAGTAGCTCGGGACGAGCAGGTCATCGACGGCGGCGTCCGGCAGCCGCGCGGCGATGCGCCGCTCGAGCGTGTCGCGGGACGCCTCCGACGCGTGCAGGATGCTCGCCGTGCGCAGGAGGCCGAAGAGGACGCGCGCCGCGGTGGCGCCGACGGCGGTGCCGGTGTGGGCGCTGCTCTTGACGGTTTCCTCCGGGAGGTTGGCGATGACGGTCTCGAGAAGCGCCTTCTGGTCCCCATCCGACGACGCCGGGGCCGAGGCCGCCGCGGCAGCCGCGGCGCCACCGCCGCCGACATGCCGGCCGGTTCGCGACAGACCGGGGATGGACCGCTTGGCGTACGCAATGAGAGCCCCCTCGATGACCTCTGGCCCGACGCCACGCTCCTTCATGGCGGCAATGACACGGGTGAACGTGGCCAAGGACAGACCGGCGAGGTCGTCGAACCAGGTGGCTCCGGCGGCTGCGCTGTTCTTCCGGCGCTGGCGGTCGCCAGCCCTGGCGTCGTCGGGGATGGGCCAGCCAAAGAGCGCCGTTGGCGTGGACGCGGCGGCCTTGGCGGCGATGGCGTCCACGCAGCGCGACACGAGGCCGAGGCTGTCGGCGAGGGGGAGGAGGCCCTCGCAGGACTTGAGCGCGCGGATGGCGTCCCTGGGGTTCCTCAGGACGGTCTGCGAGATGAACCGGTCGGCGCGGGAGACGAGGTTGTCGTCGGAGTGGTCGTCGGTCATGCCGAGGCGCTCGGCCGCGCAGCGCAGCGGCGCAGCGGTGGCCGGCGTGAGGTCGAGCTTGACGCCGTAGCAGAACTTGGCGGCCAGCTCGAACACCTCCGCGCCGCCGGGGAACTCCGGGAGGCGGATGCGGTGCACGTCCGCCTCCTCGTCCTCCTCCAGCACAACTTCTGTTTCCTCCTCTCTGATCTCCCCGGCACCCTCTTCTTGCTCCCCTCCTGTGGCCTCGCGTGATTCCTTGTTCGTGATGAGGTCGTGAATCTTCTTGCTCCGTGACATTAACGGGAACTGCATGAAAGGCACCGGATTTAGCCAACTTTTGGGGATCAATGAGTGCCGAATTTCCCAAACTTTTTGGCAGCTCGAGATTAAGAAATGGACCGCATCAACTCACGATAGAGACACTGGACAGATTAGCAAGGTGGAATAAAACAGAGAATGGTAAAAAACCTGTAAAATTGAAGGATAGGAGGCAAGATTCACGAACCTTGTGGAGATGGAAGGTCATGTCGCCCACCTCGATCACGACATCACTGGGCAATCCCGTGGTGCAGAACCTGGCGAGCACAGACGCGCAGATCAGAGATCAGAGAACAGCAAGCCACCAAACAGGCAAAAGAGAAACGAAAGGAATTGCTTCGCTTGCCATGCTTGGCCTTTGGAGCTGGCCGCCGCCGCCGGCTGCTGCTGCTGCTCCCGCTCCCCGCGAGCCATCTCCCGTGCGCTCTTCCTCCTCCCCTGCATCGAACAATCCTTTCAAGAGCAGCAACGGAGAGGCATTTCTCGGGAGGAAGAGCTGCCCGTGGTCGTGGGAATCAGGGAATTGGGGAGAGCTCGCTCGCTACTCGCAATAATGGTGTCCTGCCAACCTATCCCCGTGGTTTCTTTGTTTTAGGTGAGGGGAGTAAAGGATTCCCAAGTGGGGGAAGACGAAGACAAGATGGTGTTTTTGGTTTTTTGAACGCCGTTGCGCTTGCCTCAAAAGCACGTATCCTCCATTAGCCCATTTGTTTATCCAGCCGTCCGTACTCTCGCTTTCCCGTTGTTTAACTACTGGTTTAGTACAATCCCTCCCCGTAAGATCCCCTCGCATGATCCTGTTCATAGTTCCATGTTCTGACATGAAAGATAAAACTGGCCCTGGTTTCTACATAACCAATTCACACGCGCTGACCAGGTCAAATCCATGAAATTGTTCCAAACATCTCATCGTACAAAAACAAGCTGGTTTTCATTTCACCAAAGATCTACTATATCTTGCTGTTGTAGTAACAAACATCGGAGTATTAAAAAGGATTCAGACACTGTCACGGTAGAGTGACCACAACAGCACCATTATTTTAACCCGGCTCACCGCGAGCCAGGCCAATTAAGTACTAACAACGAGAAGAATGAAGGAATCTCGTGGTAAAGATTGTTCTTTTCCTTTTTATCCAGGACCCCAAGATTTTTTTCCTCACTCCTTGAAACCAGCATCCATGCCAATGCCATATGATCCAGGCATCCTTTTTTGTCCTCTCAAGGCCAAGGTGAAGGTGGAGTGTGCTCTCAAGTTTAAAAAACTTTGAACTCCCGCTTCTGCTCGCACCTTGCCTGCAGATCGGAATAGTAAATGCGGAGGCGTGATGCCGTCATCAATGCCGGAGGTGGATGCTGTGCCGCCGTGCACGAGAGGGAGACTGGGAGAGTCGGAGAGAGATGTTTGCAGGAAGAGAGAGATCAGAATTCAGAACTGCACAAGGCAACAGCACTGGAAGCCTGGAAGGTGAGCCCCATATCCGCCTGCCGCCCGCTGGCTGCTGCTCCCTCTCTCCGTCTCTCGCCTGAAAAGAGAGGGTGGCTTCTGTGGCGCCACCTCGCCACTGGTGCCGGTGGTGGCAGGCCGGAGATGGTGTGTGGGCGTGCCCTGCGCCTGCTGGGGATGGGCCTGGCAATGCCATGGCAAGGAGGACAGACACACAAGGCCGTGTTTAGTTGGGGAATTTGGGAGGTGCCAAATTACTGTTACAGCACTGTAGCACACTGTAGCGTTTCGTTTGTATTTGTGAATTATTGTCCAAATATTGACTAATTAGGCTCAAAAGATTCGTCTCGCAAAGTACAACAAAACTGTGCAATTAGTTTTTAATTTCATCTACATTTAGTATTCCATGCATGTACCGCAAGTTTGATGTGATGGGGAATCTTCTTTTTGCATAGTGTCAAAATTGGGAGTTGGGAGTAACTAAACATGGCCCAAAAGGCACAAAGCCGAAGGCAAAGGACAAAAGGCTGGCTGGGGGGTTCACCGCGGCACTACGACAACCTTGGCTTTTGAATGGTACGGCAAACAGTCGTTCAGTTCTTCAGGGGCGTGTGTTGCTGTGCAGGGTTTGTCATGACACGAGCCGTCAGGTTTCTACAGGGTATCTGTATATCATTCTGGATGGATCATGAGCAGGATTGGGATGTCTGTTGTTTTGTACTTCTACCTGTAGGCATTGGTCGTACAAATTGTGGTTGAGGCGGTTCATCAGGTTAGAGAAAACCAGGGGAATCTATACTTGGATTAACCAGATGCAAAAGCAGGCAAGAGGCTTTCGGGCAAGCCTAGGGAGATGGATTGCTTCAACTTTCTCAAAAGTTTCCAAAGCATTGGAGTGCGAGAGAGAGGCTAAAGGTCAAGGCTCAAGAGCCAGCCTCAGCATGGTTTTCCTTGACCGAAATGCTCGTGCCCTTAGGGACTGTTTGGTTGCAGCCCTGAGCTGAAATTACCTGGCTGCACACCTCCTGGAGCTTGCCTGCATGGTGTTTAGGGGGTGTTTGGGAGGAGGGGACTAATCACATTAAATGTTTGGATACTAATTAGGAGTATTAAACCTAGACTAATTACAAAACTAATTACACAACCTCTATGCTAAATCGCGAGATGAATCTATTAAGCCTAATTAGTCCATGATTTGACAATGTGGTGCTACAGTAACCATTCGCTAATGATGGATTAATTAGGCTTAATAGATTCGTCTCGCGATTTAGCCTAGGGGTTCTGCAATTAGTTTTGTAATTAGCTTATGTTTAGTCCTCCTAATTAGTATCCGAACATCCAATGTGATAGGGCTAAAGTTTAGCCCCTGGTATCCAAACGCCCTTTAGTTACGGTCCTGCAAGGTTGACTGGATCAGGCAACATCAACCCCCACCAGGGCGACGAAATTGAACGTCTGGCTCCAGTGCGGTGGTTGCCTGGGCTAATGGCTATGATTACACACTAATCAATCGTATGGCTGCATGCACGATCTTCCTATAGCTTATTTGTCTACGTAAAATCAATCAAATAATATTCCCACTGTATAAAACATTAACACAATTTACTTCACCTTGTGAAAAATAAGGTTTCCATATTATTTCTCATATTAGTTTAATTAATATATTTATTGTTCTATTACAAATATTTATTTTATAATCTTATTAATAAAAATTAACAAGCAAGTCATTCGACATCCGCTAACCATGTATCAGTGTCTATTAAATCATATTTTGGTATAAAAAAGCAAATGAATGTTGTGTTTCCTTTTAATTAGTGTTCTCAAGCACAGGCCTCCGACCTAGCTTTCTTGATAAGGCAGATTTCATCAAATTTTCAGTCAACTCTAAGGCAGCATTTTTTGCCAGGCAACTTGTTCAGGTCTCCAACCAAACAAGCCCTTAGAGCTTAGATGATTTCAGCCCGGTGAAGGTAGTCTGATTCTGAATGACCGTGAGTCAGGTGTGGTCTTCAGAGCACATGAGTCCGTGGCATCATCTCAACACGCTGCTGGATCTGTTTCTTTCGATGACACTCGATCGACTTCGGAGTAGGGCCCAATCTTCCCAGAAAATTGGGTAAGAAAACTAGACATTTGGCCGTTTTGGCGGATATCAATGAGGATGCTGGCAATCTTGGCGACGCAGGATAATGGGGCACAAGCAACTAGTGGTGCATCAGCTTTGTCAAGCATTTGTGGATCATTTTCATGCGCTCTGGTCCTACACCGTGGACTGCCTTTCCCTGATCTTCATGCAATGAGCGTGCATGCCGTGGTACAACTCGAGTAATCTTTGCATTCACGAGAGGAAGTTCTTTAGATTTAGCCTTTATGCAGTTCTTTCAGTCTTTGCTTGCGAAAAAGTTAGCCCTTCTGGGTCCTAGCTAACATAACGTTAATCTTGCTTCGATGAGGGCGATTCCACTAGTGTTTAATCCAAACTTAAGCTTGCTCATCAGAAACGGGCGTTGTCCCCCGGGAATTTTCAGAACAAATCGTGCAATTTCAGCAGGCTACTTTTCGCACAGTGCGTTTTGTATGGATGTTCATCTGAAACTGAAACATTGTACATGAGTAGGGGACCACTCTGTTTTTTTTTCTCAGATACCATCAATCGGTACCGGAAGAACACAACGACAAGCAGGTAAAGAACTAGTCTTATGCCGGCAGAAAGTTAACGCGAAACATTCCGCCGTAGAATGTTTACAGCAGTAACAGTACATCGCAAGGGACAAAGCTGACGGGACTAAACATAGTAAACAAAACAAGCAACATTCTCGTCTTCAACGATCACGATTAGGAAAACCTGCTGTAGGCTCACATGGCGCATGAGAATTGGCTGCATTAGTAGAATGATGATCGGGACTAATGGCAGCGCGCACTTACGTCTCACGGCTGGAGATTCAGAAACTGTCAAGATCTAAGCACATCTCGCAGATGTGGCTGGCCCTTGGCCTCTCGCAGCACCTAAAATTCCTCTGGCAAATCTCATAGATTAATACGCCCAACCACTGCCCATCATTGGTCCAGCATTGCATTTCATTCCATTTCGTTCCGTTTCGTTTTCCCCTTTGTTTCTGCACAAGCCTCTTGACAGGAGTGCAGGACCAAGACCAACCCTGACGATGGGGACAAGAGAAGCAACGGGGGCACGCAAGCAGAGACAAACAATGCCAGCGCGGCTTGGCACGATGGCACGCAACCGTGCCGCGAGTTGGCAACGAATCGAACGATCGGCAGGCGACAGAATGATCGCGCGCAGCATCGCAATCGCTGGCGCTTTCCGCTCGCTTATGAGTGAGCCGGCGAGCGATCTGCGCGCGGCCGCGCGCACGCGGCCCCAATCATACGAGCGTCCGGGACCCTACCCGTTCCGGGTTTGTTTTTGGCATCAGGGGACACGAACTCCGGCAGAGTCAGCGAAGCATCCACCACGCCTGGCCAAAGCACGTCACGACCAGCCAGGTGACGAATTCAGCGGGGAAGCCGACCCTAGCCAAGCCGACGTCGAAGGCTGCTTCCAGCACCGTGGCTATTGATGGTCAGATGGGTTGTCCGACCTTAGCTCGGCACTAACCTGATTTGGCCCGGCCCGACTAGGCCTGGCACGGTGGCTTAGTTGTGTCAGGCTGAACCAGCACTACGTGCTGAATTGCCGGCCCAAGCTCGGCACTACGATCCTTTTGTTGTGCCGGGCCAGCACAACGGCATGGCAGGCAAGTGCCAGGTCAAGCCCGAAAAGCAAAAGAAAATTGAAGAGGAAATCAAACTAAGATGCAAAAATCAAGAAATTCTTCACGGATTCACAGTAATCACCAAATACACACATCGAATACATCACACAAAATCCATTGAAAATGAATGTGTGGCGACAAGCGTGGCCCCAGCGCCGTTCATGGCCGCGCCCCTGCGGCAACAGCAAGTGCACCGCCTGGTGGCAGCCCCTGGCGGCGGCGACGGCAGGCGCGCCGATGCGATGGCGGTGGCGGCGAACGGCGCCGCTCCTGGCCGAGCCTCCCGTAGTGTCGGCGACCTGGAGCAGGCGCGGCGACCGGTCACCAGCGCGACAAGGACGGCGGCGAAGGAGTGAGGGGAGGAAGGGGCGGCGGCTGGGAAAGGGAAAGTGGGGGCAAAGAGTTAGAGTTTTTTATATTAATATGGACTAGTGAAGGTGGTTAGTAGGCTGCCGTCGGACCGGCTCAAAAATCGTGCCGTGCTCGGGCTGGCCAAGGTTGCGGGCCAGGCACTAGCCCAATCATAGGGCTGGGCCGGCCTGTGTACTACTACCCTCATGCCGGGCTGTGTTAGGGCCGAGCTTTTTTAGGGCCAGTCCTCGGGCCGCTCAGCGGGCCTGGCCCATCTGGCCATCTTTAGTCCGTGGCCGGCGCGTTCGGCATGAACAGGGGGTCATGTAGTCTGGCTGGTTTCTTATACCGGTTCGTTTTTATGCGTATCCAGGTACATCTGGGCCTGTTTATTGGGCTGGTTAGGCTGCCTGGGCTTCTCGCCCATTGTGTGTATTGGGCCTTTTCTCGTCCTTCCTATTACGTACGCCACTTCTGGAGCCCAGAGTGGCCGAGGCCTCGTGGATCGCACGATTCCTGGCGCCGTGGCGCCACGCAGGCCACCCACATCATCCTTCCCCTCCGTGGCTCCGCCTCCGTGTTTGACTCCGGCGGCTCGTGGAGTCGTGGTCTTCCTCGGCTGCCTTCTCCATCCCGCCGAGCCTGAGCTGCAAAATACTACCACTGAGAAGAAATGGCGAGTGTGGCCTCCTCGAGGTGCCCCGGCCTTCTCCTCCGGCCGAGCCTCGCCGGAGCCCGATGCTGCCCGCGCCCGTCCTCTTCCCTCCGCCTCCGTTCGCGGTGGGGCCGGCGCCACCCGAGGACCCTCGCTTGCGTCGCGCCGCCGGACTCCGCGGAGCCACAGACGGTGCGCTCTGACAGCACACCAAGGACTCCTCTACCTTGTTCCCGTATTGTTATTTCGTGCATGCGAAGTGGATCCCTGGATTTTTTTTACAGTAATTCCGTGCAAATGATGATTGTTCTACTAGAACTTCAAATTCGTGTAGATAGTTGTGGGCATAAACATGTTACAGGAATTTTGCACTCTTGAGATCAGTACTCCTGCTAGTGCTAGGATATAGGTTTCAACGAGATGCTAATGGAGTGATGTGTCTTTTGCTTTCACAGGATGAGCATACTGTGAAAGCTGAGTCGACTGAAGAAGAGGCTCAGACAACCAGCACAACCCAGGATGCTGGACTTCCAGCTCTCCCAAACAAGGATCTCAACAGAAGGGTTGCATTACTGTCCACTCTTGGGGCAGTGGCTCTCTTTGCATCGCAGAGGCTCAATCTTAGTGAGGCATCTCTTAAAGATCTTGCAGCCAATGCTGTGCCATATGAAGAGGTCAGCGCTCCCTGGACTTTATGTGGATTATTTGCCTGATGCTGCATATTTACTTGGAAAAAGTCTAAATTACTCCCCTCAAGTATAACCAAAGTCTGGATAACCCCCTAAAGTATTTCTTGGTTCAGTTTACCCCCTAAACTATACCATTTGGTTCAATTTACCCCTTAACACAATTTGTCTTTTTTGTTTCTCCATGCACAAGTGGAGTTTTAAGTTCAGATTTTGCAAGATGGTAGTAGACAACATAAGACATGTTAAACAATATATCATTAATTTTTCATCACTATTTTGATAGGGTGGGATATTTAATAATAAAATTTATCGTTGAGATACAAAATTATATAAAAACTAATAATGAAAAATTTATAAAATATTTTTTAATATAGATTATGATGTCCACTACCAGCCTGCAAAGTTTCAAATTAAAATTCAACTTGTGTATGGAGAAACAAAAATGACAAATTGCATTATGGGGTAAGTTGAACCAAACAGCATAGTTTAGGGGGTAAATTAAACCAAAACATTGTTTAGGTGGTTATCTGGACTTTCGCTATACTTGAAGGGAGTAATTTGGACTTTTTCCTATTTATTTAGTTAATTGGTTGGTGCCCAATGGAAAAATTAATTGGTAGGGATTTACATGTTGTAATGTCGCAGTATCATCTTTGCAGTTGTTGTTCATGAAATGCACAATGAGAACCGCCTGGAAAGGAATAATTTCGATAGACAAAACAATGTTTTTTACCTGTCAATGAATCAATGCATCGTTGGTTGCTTCAAGTGCTATCGGTACTCTTTGCTTAATATGTGTTTCGTCTAGCTCCTGTCGTTATGTTACCAACATCCTTCAGATTAATTTGTTCAATTTCGTTCACTTTGTCGAATTGCTTTTTGAAAAAAAAACTGCTAGAGCTGGAATCTCATTAATTCATTTCTTTGCCAGGCTGTGCTGATTGTATTTGTTTTGCATATGGTTTTCTTCACTGTAAATGCTGGTGAAACTTAACCTGATAAATGCATATGCAGTGATGCAACACACTATTGTGTAGGACAGCTCCACGTTGCTGCTACAAATAGATATAGGTATTGGAGAAGCCTCTCCAATGTGCTAATAGGTACAAACAGCACAAAGTGTTGAAGGAACCACTTCAATGTGGGCAAAGATAGACCAAAAGGTCGAATCCGAATCCATGGATAGCAAGAGCTTACTACAAAGCCATTTGGGTACAAGATCTAGTCCAAGATCTAAAGGGTAGAACAACATGTTCTATTTTCTATTGATAACTATAATGGGTACATCACAACCATCTTACAAACTTGAGGCTTGCCTCTATTTATGGGCTGATAAGCCTTACACGACTCACACACAACTAATATGACAACTAGATAAAAACTCACATATGGCAAATAGGTAACAATTCATGTGTAGCTAATAGACAACTAAGCTTCAAGTGTAGTAGTAAAAACCAATTTTGCATATGGCAAATAGGTAACAATTCATGTGTAGCTAATAGACAACTAAGCTTCATGTGTGAGATGAGTGTATATTTTCATAGTAGAAGAATGGGATTTGTCTTCTAACTCTTGATAGAAAAATCCAGTTTGAGTTTTGACACACTTATATTCATGAACCATTTGGCTATATGTGATGTCCCTCAACATGCAGGCTCTTTCAAATGGCAAGCCCACTGTTGTTGAATTTTATGCGGACTGGTGTGAAGTTTGCCGAGAGTTAGCTCCAGATATCTACCAAGTTGAGCAACAATACAAGTAATTTTTACACCCACTTTTCACATTTCTGCACTTACGTTTTCATCCGGAATAACAACAATGGTCCATTCCATTTATTCAAGAATCAGTACTAGTCTCTGCTGCATTATATCCTATTAGGAACATTCCATCGAATCCTTGTTATAGGCATGGCAACCAGGATCTGAAGGTGCTACACTGCAGGTACCAGCTGGACACCATCAGTTAGGATAAGGCCTTAAAGCAGATTGTTGGGTCTATTCTTAGAAAGTTATGTGTATGTGTCTGCGGAAGCCAAAGGCTATCAATCCTGGCCGCATGGTGCTTTGTTAAGCAATGGATCAGGAAAGAAACATTAGTCTAAGTCTACCCAAGAGTTTTAATTCCTCCCGAGCAGAAGGCACCGCCCAGCTATCCTCTGGTGGTGTTTACCCCTTATGATCCGATCATAACAAACCTTATAGCTGGACTGCCACAGGAAGTAGTTCTGTGCGCATAGGTTGTCCTTATTTTATAATTCGAAGCATAATCAATCACAAATCTTAATCAATCTAGTGGATAGAAAGGCAAATAGGAGTTCTGTTTACAAAAGAATCTATCGAGTTTCATCAACGGCATTATGATTATATCCAACAACCAAGACACAATTATTGACCAAGCTAGTCTTTGCATGTGTTGTTTTTATTTCCTGTCAATGATATTTACATACCTTGAACGTTCTTTTCAGGGACCGTGTCAATTTTGTCATGTTGAATGTCGACAATACAAAGTGGGAACAAGAGCTTGATGAGTTTGGAGTAGAAGGCATTCCTCATTTTGCCTTTCTAGATAAGGAAGGAAATGAGGAAGGCAATGTTGTTGGGAGACTTCCAAAACAGTATTTTCTTGACAATGTGGTCGCACTTGCTTCTGGTGATCCCAACATTCCTCATGCACGAGTTGTTGGTCAGTTCTCAAGTGCCGAGTCTAGGAAGGTTCATCAAGTTGCTGATCCCAGAAGTCATGGCTAGTAGTTGTTGGCCGTGTGGTAGCAGGATAATGCCAAGACCATTTGACAAGTAAGCCTTCTTTCTCTTAAATAAGTCAGTAAGTTGTAAGTACATATGTCATGCAGAGTTTCAGTGAATAAATAATATCTCAGTGACTCTAAAAAAATGCCTCAGTTGTGTACTTTTAGGACTGTTCAAGCTATATATCTTTAGCAAGATAATAATACAGTATGCTGCCACTTTTAAAATTATATATATAGTATGCTACCACAAGTCCACAACCTGTCGATTTCTCTTGCACACAGAAACGGCTTCCTGCCAAAAAACCATTGGACCTTTTGCTAAGGCAAGTTTTTGAACCTAGCTAATATAAAATTGCCTTCATACAAAGAGATGAAACAGCACGTCGATTTCACATTTCATGATTGTGACCCCTGCCAATTTTTAAAAAGCTAATCTGATTTTTGCAGGAGGCGACCCTAAGACTATGCTATTAACACAATCACTGTCTCTTGGTATCAAGCTTGCGGGAGCTGGAAACACAGTAAATGCCAGAAGAAAGTGCTACAGCAATCGTCTATGCCAGGTCATGAGGATGTGATGTGCCTGTGTTGATTCTGGGGACCCGTCTTCAGCGTTGATTTGTCAGTGATAGGGAAACGGTTGCATCTTGTACTGAAAAAAATGCAGAGGTACTGACATAGTACGTCAGTACAACCCCGAATGTGCATGTACCACTACATTATCAATGTTTTCCAGCAGGGTGTAGGGGCTACTGGCCCATGAAAGCAGCTCACTCCTACTCGTTGTTCGTGTAACACATGCTTATTGTGCTGCTTTCAGCCTTGATATCTATCCCGATCGACCATATTCGGTCTCCCATTATGACCGCCAAGTCATTTCCTTTTGTGCAATCAGGTTGTCTGCCACTTTGTTCACTGTCCTGCAACACTTTTCTGTGCCTCTGCAGTGCCTGCTTGAGAGCACCGTCCCACGAGGATGATTGCAGCCATATACTATGACAGGTGGATCATGTGAATGTGATCAGTTGTGATGTTCCATGTAGAAAGAGCAGAGAAGAAACGGGCCGGACCGGAACTGATGGACGCCGAGCATTATTCTACAGGGCAGAGTCATGGCTCGTGCCGGGGAACAAACACGAGACCAACGACTCCACCTTCTCGGTGGAACGCTGACCGCGCGGTCTGGTCAGACTCGGGCCCGTCGTGCGGCCGTGTGTGAACCCCGCGAGGTCCTCGGCACGACACGAGCGCAGCGTGGACGCGTACGGCCGGCCAGTCAGAGTCAACCCGGGGCAGGAGCGTGTGATCTTGCTGATCGCTGACTCGTTGCTAGAACGGGGCTCCGCGTCTCCACGGAAACGGGGGACGCCGGACGCGGACGCGGACGCGAGCAGGTGGAATGGAAAAGCCGAGGCCGGCAGAGGCAGAGCCGAACCGTGGTGCCCGGTGACGCCGTGACGACGGTGCCGCGTCTCCGGCGGAAAAAGGCAGAGGCGTGCACTCGCCCTTGCCGCGAGCCCGCGAGCATGGTGCGCGAGGCCCACAGGCCCCAGCCTAATGTGACGGCCGGGTGCATTACCTTTTCAGTCATCAGTCAAAGTGTTTCCAGCAGAAAAAAAGAACGTTTCTTATCTTTGGGCCCAGTAACTGGCCGGAGACCACCAAGAGCATGCACTGTGAGTCTGTGATGGCCCTAGGTGCGTGTCGGCGCGTGCAAACCTTGATCACACTCGCCGGGCAGGCAAGAGAATAATGAGGCTTGGAATCGTTCCATCGCCGATCCGCCCTCCTCATACCTGTCGACCACAGCGACCACCGAGCGGACAATCCCCTAGCTAGCTCGAATCCTTTCTTTCACCAGCTACTGCCGCCGACTCGCGCTGCTCAGTGATCACACGCCGAGGTCAGCGGCCGCCGATCGAGGCGTCAATGTGCCACCGGCCAGCGGCCATCCGCCCACGATCGGCGGCACCGTGACGCTTGCGAGTACGTTGGAGCTGAAAAAAAACGATAAAAGAAAGACCGAGGCATGAGCCGAGCTCTGCGTCGATACCTTGTGCCATGCGGCGCCCATGCGTCGAGTCGCCGCCGACGCGCGGCAGCTCTGATCATCCACGTAGCCGTCGTGCCGTCATGCCTGGCGAAGGCAGCGAGACGCTCAACCGAACAAAAAAACGCATCACTTCCTCGCATCATTCAAGTAACGAAAATTTTGGTACGACTCCCGTCAACAATTTCAGTTTCTAACCATTAATGTGTCTTAAACAATTAAATTTAATATTTGAATGTAGGGCTAAATTAGTCTCCACCATACTCCCTCCATCTATGTTTATAAGATATAGTATGATTTAGCACGGTCTTCCAAATAACATTTTAACCATTCATTTATCTTATATTATATTATTTATCGTTATAAACTATATAAACTTTACATTATAAAAATAAAAAATTAATAGTTAAGTTATTAGTAGAAAATTGTAAAGTTTGAATCTTAATATGTGTGTGCGCCTTATAAATAAAAACGGAGGGAGTAGTTTTTAAATTGTACCTAACATTTGCGATATTTAAAATGTAGTTAATATGGTTGATCGAAGCCAACTATATATGGAGAGTACTCTCCCCCCAACACTAGAAAAAGACTTGTTCATACACGTACTTAGTGGGGATCCCACCTTTATCCTCTATTTCTCGTGACGCATCTCCTCTCGCGTTCTTATATCCGCGCACGGCGCATCTTCCTCTCGCGTTCTCATATTTGCGCACGGCGCATCTGTCTCATGAGCTCTCATAGCGCTCCACCTCCAATGCCTTTCGCTTGGCTCCTGTGGTGCCGCTGCGCGCCGATGTAGAATCATACAAAGCCAATCCTCCCGCTCGAATCTTGGTAGCGCTGCCACCACCGATGAGAGGAGCGAACAGCACAGAGCCAACACCTTGCAGTGCCACCAGTTTGACTCCCACCACCAAGGCGGGTGGTGCCCCAAGGCATCGCCGTTCTTGTCGGCGACCCGCCTCCACTGCTGGTCGACAATCTACCTTGAATCTTCTTCTATCCCGGCATCAAAAGTAATCATATACACTCGAATCCTTAGGCTCTACCTCTAAGCTCCTTCTATCCCAGCATCATAGGTAATCGTATACACTTGAATCCTTAAGCCTAAGGTTGTCGGAGTCGCTGAAGTTAGAGTTGTTACATGGTTGATCAGTTTTATCACTTCCTTGCTCTTTTCTTTTCTTTCTTTTTTTCCGTTCTCTTTCCTTTTTTTCAAAAATGTATTCCAGCAGTCTTCTACAGCATCATGCATTTCTATATCGAGGGGGCTACGCATCATGCATGTCTATATCGAGGGGCTCTCCCATTATCAGGTGTAGAATGAGAGCCTCTATTTTTAGACGGTTATTAATTTTATTGTTCAGGCGGTGTCTTTGCTACCGTGTAGCTGTCAACAACGATAATCATTTGGAGACCTGATGACAGACTGGCTTAACAGCATCACTGTTGGTGCTTAACCACACTGTCACTCTCGACGCAAATGGTTGAGCCGTACGTGTGCGTAGCGAGATAGATCAAAAAGAATCAATCACCTTTAATGGCCAAGAGAGTACTCCACGCTCCTCAACCCATTTCACCACGTGCGTTGCCTGTTGCCCGCCGCCGCCCGGCCGTGACCGTGGACGCGCCGGGCGACCACCAAATCCACGACGCGCCTCCACCGGCCGGCCGCACTTGCCAACGGACCACCGCCGGAAATGCCCCACGTTTCCCACTCCCTCGCCCCCCACGCGGCCGCAGCCCGCAGCTGCCTTTTCCCTCCCTCCCTCCCTCCCTCCCGACTCCGAGACTTTTTAAAC
>NC_028458.1:4591207-4598549 GCF_000263155.2 Setaria italica
CCGTGCGCGCCCCACGGCGGCGAGGTGCCCATGAAGGCGCTGTCGAGATGCCGCTGGTGAAGTCGGCGGTGTACGAGGCGCTGCGGATCGAGCCCACCCGTGGCGATGCAGTACGGGCGCGCCAAGCGGGACATGGTGGTGGAGAGCCACGACTACGGGTTCGAGGTGCGCGAGGGGGAGATGCTCTTCGACTACCAGCCCATGGCCACCAAGGACCCGCGCGTCTTCGCGAGGCCCGAGGAGTACGTGCCCGACAGGTTCCTCGGAGACGACGGCGCGCGCCTGCTCCGCCACGTCGTCTGGTCCAACGGGCCCGAGACCGCGTCGCCCACGCTGCAGGACAAGCAGTGCGCCGGCAAGGACTTCGTCGTCCTCATCGCGCGCCTCCTCGTCGCCGAGATCTTCCTCCGGTACGACTCCTTCGACGTCCAGGTCGGCGCCTCCGCGCTGGGGTCGTCGGTGACCGTCACCTCGCTCAAGAAAGCCACCTTCTGATTCTGAGCTCTGCCTCTGATCGACCGCCCGTCGAAGTCTCACCGCAGCAGGCGGCGTGCAGATTTTTTACTGTAGAATATACTGCGCTGCCCCCTCTCTCTCTCTCTCTCAATATTTCTCCAAGTGTTGTGCTACTGACCTACTGTGTCAGTGTCACTGTATGATCGGCAGGCATGGATATGGAAGTGTAACCAAATTTCTTTTCTTGGTAAAACAAGAGAATACTTTTCCCCAGGGACCTTTCCTGTCTCGAGACTTTAGGTCAAGAAAAATTGCTAGTGATCCGAGGGGGACATGCACCTATTGTTTCAAGCTGGCTGTCCATGACGGACCCATCTAGTAATGGACCGAGATTCCAGAGTAAAGTAGTAGGTGAACAGTGATGCAAATACCATGTTCATCGGCCGCGCTATTAATCAGTTGGATGGGACTGCAAATTATTGGGAGATGATTAACGCCAAACCTACCTTGCACTTCATTCTCTTGGGGTCCATGACGTGCACTAGTTGCTGTTGCAACTTGCTTCAATCGAAGTTGATTCCTGAAAGTTGTTTGGTTCGGATGCTTGGTTTGATTTCTGTTGAAATCTTCTGATCATGCACTAATAAAGATAATCCAAAGTGGAAACCGGATAAGCAAGCTCAAAGCCCATGGAATTGGCACTGCCCATGCCCCATAGGACACTTTCAACGTACGAGTCCCCAAATGTGCTTAACCATGGAGTAGCCAAATGTGCGGCTATTTGTAAATTTTTAAGAGACAAAGCTCAAATGTTATCCGAATTTCACACAGAAAAGCATCTGATTTCCCTAAGAAAGGGTAAAAGGTTCTGCACTTCAAATACGGCATAGATCCTGTAGGTCATGGGATCGCGAGCTTTCCTCGAAAGTGGTCGGCAGCTTTGCCGATCAACAGGCCACATGGACCGACCGGACGCCTCTCAAAATAGGACCAACGAGCCAGCCAGCCCGGTCATGCATAGGAGCATGGAGAACTCCGGCTGTAGCCGCAGACATGAGGCAGTACGTGTATATGGGGCTTAAATAAAAGACGTAAGGGTTCCATACCAGTGCTGCCGGAGGTCACCTAAAATGAACAGGCAAACAGGCATCACCGACGCAAACGCCTCGCCTAACAATCCCACCCATTTTCGGCTACTTTTTCATAAAGGGGTACGCACTTGCAAAGATTCGTCCACCACATCCAGATTAACCAGACCAAAAGGCAAAACGACAGATAAGAAGCTTGGAATTCCACGGTCAGATTAGAGATCACACATTTTTTGTAAGCAACATGCGTAACCACTCTAGCAGAGCTGAATTGACAAAGATCTGACTCTTCGCAGCCACAGCTATCAGTTACAAAAAGTATTCTGATTGATGTCTCCAGGGTTCAAGTCTCACGGTACCTCGACTAGTTCCACAGGGAAAGAATATTTTCATCACGTGACCACACCTGCAACTCACCTTCCAGGATACTTCTGGTACACAACCTCATGTACGAGTTCAACATCCTCGATTCTAAATTCAGAATTTTCCATGATGGCAACTTCACCTATCAAATAATAAGGCAAGAAAACATTTTACACCAACAGAACGGGTCACAAGAAAGTAGTGATTAACATCAGGACCAACACGCTTTAGCTAAACAAACAATAACATTTGGGTGCAACACTAAACTCTACAGATGGATAAAAGCTCTAGTTGAAACCAGGGTTGACAGTTGACACACTTTAGTTAATTGAGCTAGCATACCTACTCTCTTGGGCAAGTTAAAAAAAAAACAATTTCAGTAGTTATACTATTCACTAGCACCACTATACCAAAAATTCCCGCATGCCGATTCTAAGAGTTTTCTATTGTGGGCATGAGTTATACAAAATGCATAAAAGATACGGAATCACATCAGATTGCCCCCATAGATCAGCATCTTGATGCAAGATCCAACCTTTGCTTTATTAAATATCGAATCGTGGGCCACATGGAATGATGTGCTATCGGACCACTCCGGTTACCTTATTCATTATGGTAACATGTAGCCATAGTATTATAAACGACAAGGCCATGAAAACTATTAACAACATGGACAATCCATTGATGGCTATTGCTATGTGGCTCATGTTGGTTATAAAACCAAAATATTCAAAATTACGCAGCCCAATAGTGTGCAATACTTTGTCTCCACGCTCCACTGTCATTAGTAGCTGTTAATCATCCATGAAGTTGTTCTATTCCAGCATAATTCACAAATTTGTAAAAAACTGATTAACCATTTTGTGCCACAATTCTATTAACTGAAATGCTGTGCTTCCAAGAAAGGATAACAGGTAAACTCAGCCCGAGTACTTGAGAAAAAAATCATAATAGGAATTTAATTTTAAAAAGGTCCATTATGATTTCTACTTAATGCTGCAAAAGAATGTTTCATAAAGGCAGACTGTTTCAGTACAATCCATGGTGTGCAATACATAGTCCATTGTTTCTTATCTAGCATTCATGCCAAAGATATTGAATGTAAATGAACGGTAATTTGAATTTGTAGCCGATCACAACATGGTTAGCCATTATCTTATAATAACTCCCTTTCTAAATACAAAATTGACTTACCAGATAAGTGCACACCACTAAAAGATAGACATATCAGGTGGTGGTCCATAAACTGATTTCCATGACAAGGGAACAGTCCATCCATTAGACCCATTTCCTGTAAGCGCACAGAAAGATCCATTAAGAAGATTAGCAAACATTTGTTATGACGACAGAATACTAAATAGCAACATTCCAAGAAGAATGAAATTAACAAAGCAATTTAAAGGAGTATAAAGCAATTCCGCATGGCCCTTTAGTAGTTTGACAATAGATGAATAGATAGAAATACACTTTTCTTTTCTTTTTTCGGTGGCTTCAGTCAAAAAAAAAGGGATAAGTGCTGTGATAATATAGAAATGTACCATGGAATTTCTCAGGCTCATGACCTAGAAGTTTACATACTGCCTCAGCTAACTGGAAAGATTCTGGCATGTTGTCACCTTCTGAGCAGTAGCACAGTACACAAGAAACCTTCAAACCTTTAGCCTATCACAAATAAAGACATATTGTAACAGTGACTCCAACACTCAGTGATAAAAAACTTTTGAAGCTGAAACAAAATCAGATACCTTGCAGGCAGAGAATAGTGCTGCAAATGGCAAACTCGCATAGTAATCATTTATTGTCATCTCATCAGTGTCATCAGCCATATCTTCAGAAAAATCACCACCCTCGACTAGGCCAGTAAGACAACTCCAACGCTTATGAGATAGGTCATACTCCTCTAGCTTCTTCCACCCCAATTTCTCATATTCTGAATCAGAACCATCTTCATTGCAACTTGAAAGGTAATACACCTGCATGTCACTACATAATAAAACAAGGTTAACCAATCAACTCACTCTTGACAGAGAACATAAGAGATCTGCTGCAGTTAGGCATTTCAGTTACCTGGATGCATCAATTACCCTCCTCTTGCCAGAATCCAAACTTGAAAGAATTACAATATGGTCCTTTCCAATGGTTTTTATGAAATCAGCAACATTTTTTGCAAATGAAACCATCATTCCCTATATTGGTAACGAAAAATTAACATAGTCATGAAATAATCAAGAACTAGCACTAAGACCGCAAGAGCAAATAATAGGTACAGAAATTAATATAGAAACAAGCTAATGAAAACCTAAATGATGCCTCAACCTCAACATAGAAAAGAAAATGGATGAACATAACAGCACTAAATTTTATTTTAATTATTCCAGCGATAGAGATTACTAAATGTTCCATGTAGTTCCACAAGAATAAGAATTCCAGGTATGATGTTTGCAAAAGAAATCTAAGTTCTAATTTCAATAAAGAAAGGGGTATATGCACAATTTCCGTACTGTTCTGGGTCACACAAACTTATGTCTAGACAGCATTCCAGGGGCTCATTATCAAAAGATGTAACTTTAATTGGACGTGCAACAATTATGTTGCTTTCTTTGACAAATTCATTTCAATCAAAGGAATTTTGATCTCCAGAAGAAATATGTTATAATGTAAAAGTTTGCAAGTTGTACGGTATGAAGGTAACGAAGCAAAACACAATTACTGTCTTGATGTAACTGAGCACAGCAAGACGAAATAAAGTTACAAATACCATGAAATTGGTGTAGCATCTAGTTTCTTTGTCTCAACCAAAGGATTTTTAGATGAGAAAAATCTGTATATGTGAAGAATAAAGTAAACAGCTTAGCTAAGACGAACATACTGTAATAACTGGAGATCTTTGCTGAATGAAAGACAGCCTATGAGATGTAGATTCATAAGCTGCCAAGAAAAAGACAGAAAGATGGTCAGTTTGAATTGTGCATCAACACTACACGCACTGTCTCGTGTGTTTATAACTTAAGGTGTAAGTAAATTAAAGTATCAAAAGGACCGTTCTACTCCAGCTGGAAGTCAGCAAATTATCGGACAACCTATGGCACAGTATATAGGCTTGCAGTACCAGTAGAGCGGCAACACATTTCATCGAACAGTTGGTGTTCACGGGATAATGAGACTAGCAGCACAGGAATGCAAGCAACAACGCTGACGCAACTCATCAAACAGGAGGTAGGAATATCACAGTAGAGTCAATTAGAATCCAATACCCAACCTTCGAGGGCGAGTGCGAGGTCACCGACGGCGTCGGGGCCGAAGGCGTCGTTGCCGGCGCAGGGCAGCACGGAGGGCTCGTCGAGGTAGGCCACCCGCCTCGACCTCGCCGAGGATATCAGCAGGTCGACGGCGAGCTGACCCACGTTTCCGATCGACAGCGCCGGCTGCGACCGAGAAATAGGAAGATATGAGGAGAAGGTACTAAAAATTCGATTCCAGCAAATATTCAGTGGTAGCTCGCAGCGTTAGGGTTTCGAACCATGATGAGCGTGGGGCAGGAAGGCGAGAACGACTCCCCCTCGACGACGGCGAACTCCATTGCGGCGGCTGCCAGGCGAAGGCGCAGTGTGTCTCGGGCTCCGCGGCTGCCGGTCGAAAGCTCTCCCTTCCTTGAGCGAGAAGTTGAATAGACGATTACTACTGAGGAAGAAGATCTCTCTGTCCTCTTCCACGTCTCTTTTGTACAGAGGAATTTCAGATTCGGCGTTTCAGGCTAGTTTGGGCCGTGGATTCTTATCTTCTTAGCGAATTGAAGGTGACGACTCCAGTTCTGGGCCCAATTGAGCCTGCCCAAATTTGAGAAATCAACAAAGGAAAAAAAAATAGAGCCCCATTTTAACATGCCAACCTTCTTTATTATGAGAGGAATAAGGTGTGGCTAGGTATCATCCGAGAGATTTTCATCTAACATTTCACCCACATTTTCGACCAATGGAAGAGAGCCACGTCATGCAACTAATCCAAAAAATGGCATTTATCATTTGGCTGAAAAGGGCATCCAATTTCAATCAAAAAGGTAGCCAATCATACGTTTCATGCACGGGAAGGAATCTGAGTGAAAAAAGAAAGCAAAACAACCAGATTTCGGTAATCACGTTTCCACATGTACTTGAGCACAAAAAATAAGCAAACATATATGGTGGAAATTTACAAACCTCCACTGTGTGGCAGGTTTTGAGTGAGGGCATGTGCCCTCACTAGCTCCAATGTGGGCCCCGCCCCTGCTGGTACCTGTTAGTGAGAAAAACAACTTCCAATTCATGACATGAAAATATGAAAATTATTTTTTCAATATTCCAACCAAATAAAAACAATGCTAGTTTGTCCTTAAGAGGTCTCCAAACCAACAATTGAAAATGACAACTAATGAAAGAATAAAGTAGAAGAGAAAGAAAATAAAAACAACAATAACACAATTTTTTATATACACATAACACATTTTTAATGAACGAAACAATACCACGTCAAAATAAGATAATAATAACTAGAAAAATAAAAAATGAATGATACAAAATACTTAATATAAACGAAAGAACATACAACAATAGAACAAGATGAAAAAACATTATAAAAAAAGAAAGAAACCTCCCACGCGAGAGCACAGCAAACTTGCCAGTGAAGAAAGAACAATTAGATTTTTCCATTTGTGAGATGCCGTTTGTGCTTGATAGAAAAGACAATAGCAAGACATATGTATTGCCCCTTGCTCCCACTTGGCTTATAGCTTCATATAAGAGTGGTTAATTTACACGCTTCCCATGTTGCTCACTAACTATGGGAAGCGCAACACTTGCTCTCCACTCTAAAGTAAAATAACGGCCTCCCTCAAACATCAAAATCACTAATTGTCGTTCAAATTCTCCTATGGGCAAGCAATAGACAAGCCATTATGCGAGTTATAGTTTAAATGGCACTCAACAGTTGAATGACATGTGGCTACTAGTAGCAAATAACATATCTATAATGAGAAAAATGTCATGTATAAAGGTTTTATCAAATGCTTCTAGACATTTGATATTATCTCACCATGTACACCCTAATGAATCTGGGACAAAATAAATTTTACACACGAGATTGAATCAACAACACGAAAAAAAAAACCTAAGAGAAAATAAAAATGCTACATCCGTCCATCGAAAAAGTCAAAATACAACTGGATTCACCCCTCGCACAAAGTTAAAAAAAAAAATGAGACACCCACCATATGTTACATTACCGTTCAAGCAACAAATAAGAAAAGGACAACATAAAATAAAATGGTCAGCACGCCAACGGCATCTCATGAATTCATCAACGGGCCAATCAAACAAACAGAAACAAGCCTAGAAGTACTCTCTGTGCGACATAATCTCCATCGGCTGCAGGGGCGGAGCTTGGGGGGGGGGGGGGGGGGG